>NC_135806.1:77847292-78147292 GCF_964213995.1 Mustelus asterias | reverse complement strand
CCCTCAAGTCCAACAGACATGCTTGTTAGGTAAATTGGTCATGCTAAATTCCCCATGCTAAATTCCCCCTCAGTGTACTCGAACAGATGCCTGAGTGTGGCGACTGGGGGATTTTTACAGTAACTTCATTGCAATGTTAATGTAAGCCTACTTGTGACACCAATACATAAATAATTGTGCATTGAACATTTTGATATTTTTATTGCTCGTTACAAAATTGCCTTTTTGTCAAAATTTTCAGTCTGATAATGCAAACTTTCTTGGAATCCTGGTGGTGTTGTTCCAGTACCATTGCAGCTAAAGAGGAAGGCAATTCCTGTATTTGATTCCGTAGGGCTGCATATATCAGATGACAATAACATGATACATTTTTGGCCCAGGGTGCTTATTTGCTTTCAACACAGAACAACTTGTCTTTGCATCTGTTTTCATAGGTCATGGTAGTCTGGTGGTTTTTGTGCTCGTCTGGTTTATTGGGAGGTTGAGAGCTTAAATTCCACCATGGTATAAGCACTTCTGTTATAAAAGCCTCATATCAAGAATAGCAACTCACCTAAGGATACAAATGAAGACAATGAAGTAGTAGGCAATGACATAAAAACAAAAAGCTACAAAATGAATTGCAAAAAAAGGAATTTGCATATCTTGAAAATGCATCTATGGGGTTTCTTAAATTCATGACCACCTTATCATCAGGTCTGTCATATGAGGAAAGACTAAGTTGATTCAGATTAAACTCACTGGAGTTTAGAAGTTTAGAAGAGTGAGAGGGGATCTCATAGGAACTTCTAAAATTCTAACAGGGTTAGACAGGGTAGATTAAGAATGTTCTCAATGGTGGGGGAGTCCAGAACTAGGGGCCATAGTTTGAGGATAAGGGGTAGAGAAGTGAGGTGAGGAGAAATTTCTTCATCCAGAGGGTGGTGAATATATGGAATTCACTACCAAAGAAAGTAATTGAGGTCAAAATGTTGTTTGATTTCAAGAAGAAATTAGGCATAGCTCTTGGGGCTAAAGGGATCAAGGAAATGGAGGGAAGGGGGAATCAGGATATTGTATTTGATGATCAACCATGATCATTATGAAGGGCTGAATTACCTACTCTTGCTTCCAGTTTCTATGTTTCTATTAGTACCTGCAAACTTGCACATCCATTGTATTTGGCTGGGAATGTAAGCAGCCCCCAGTAAGGCAGAAATGCTGGAAAATTAGATCAATGGTGCCACCACGTCATTATCATCTCATTGCACTAGAACTGCCCGAAAATCAACAAATGCTTGACCAACTACTGAAAATGGATCAGGTGAAAACTGGAAGGAGTTGCAGTATAGTGGGATCTCTGCCACTTTCTACTCCTGACTGCTTGTTTATGACCCCAGATAGGCATCTTGGAGGAGAAAATATAGGGGGATTTTATTTCTGTCATTGAAATGATTTGCTTAAGATGTTTGCTTCCTGTTTGGGTAGTTCTTGAATTTTTTTTCCTCAAAGCATTTTTTATGTCTAACTTCAAAGCTTCAATCCCTTTCCCTAAATTTTCCAGGTAAAGGTGCTTACAATATAGATGCTATAAATGAAGCAGCTTGGAAAAGTTCCCAAGCACAACTGGTGCCTTGTAACAACTGTGGGCGTACCTTCCTCGCAGACAGACTGATTGTGCACCAGCGTTCTTGTAAACCAAAGAAACCAAACTGATGAACAATGTCAACAATTGTGGAATAACAGTTGACTGTAAAGAATAGTTCATTAATTCCAGTAAAATAATGCAATTTTTAAAAACTCAGTTTTGTTTGTGGTATTTTTGCACTAATTATGGGTTGCATTACAACCTGCTGTAAATTTACTGGAATGACACAATTTTAAAAATAAATCCAGTACACATCTGTCACATCTTTTCCTGATCCAAAGAAAGAGCATTGATGTGGAGTAATAGACCCAGGACAGAGACTCTCTGTGCTCGGAGTTCATGTATATATGGTGTCCCATTTAAAGAGGCCAGAATAAATGTACTGTCCAATGCCAAAGTCTTTTGGGAATGGCTCCTTTAAGTAAGTGTACATGTGTAGCTGCCCAGACAAAAAAATAAATGGGTTGTGCACTTAAAAAAAAATTAACTGGACATTCAAAAAGAGGGTATATTGTTCAATGCAGATGCAAAAATGAATCTATCCTATTTGGCTTCTACAAAAAGCTCAGCACATTATAACCCCACTCCCTCCATATCTCTGAGTTGAGCTTCAAACCCTTGTCCATTTGCACCTTCCTAAAATTGGATGCCTCTAACACTACTGTACTAATGCATTTCCCACAAAGCTGCTGAAATACTTGTTTCAAATGCTTTTGTCATTTCCAAACTTGATAATTGTAACACTTCCCTTGTTAGCTTCCCAAATTTTGTACCTCATATATTGTACTTCTTTAAAATAACAGGTATTGTCATGTTGCTGTGATGATTTTCATATGGATGCAAGCAAGAATGCACATTAATTCATATAGTACCTTACGTTGTCTGTGGAAAGTTCAGATGAACACGCACATGAATCCTCAATAAGTACTCTCAACAAGTGAGCCTCCTCCTTGATAGTTTACGATGAAAAGAATGATTGAATTGTTCATACTCCATTACTGGTGACAAATTGTGCTTCACAAAGGTAAAAATAACAGGGCAGTCAGCATTTGCTCCTCATCATCCTTCTTGTCAGCCTTAATTTCTCCTTTTGTTTTCCCCGAATACATTTATTTCAAATCATGTGCATGTCAGTCTGTGACTTTGCCTCACCATACCTTCAGCCTTATGTTCTCACACACGCCATCTGCATTTTATGATTTTTATCTCTCTCTCCTCCAGTCCCCCTATAGCTACAGGTCCTTCAGCTGTCTCAGCCTTCCCAGCTGGAACATTTCCTAAGCACCTCTACCTTCCTGGCTCTCTCAGTTCCTTCAAAAGTAATCAAAATCTATCTTCTTGTTTAAGCTTCTGCCTCCTCCTTTAATTCTCACACAAATGCTGATTGTCCAGTTATTTTTACCTTTATGAAGCATAATTTGTTACCAGTAATGGAGTATGAACAACTTAATCACTTATTTGGATTGCAAATTATTGCAGGGGGTGGGAGAGTCTCGCTTGTTGAGAGCGCTTATTGAGAATTCATATATGTATTCATTTGAACTTTCCACAGACAACATCAGGTACTATATGAATGAATGTGCAATATTGCTTGCATCCATATGTAAATCATCATAGCAACATGACAAATTTTATTTTAAAGAAGTATTTTAACAATTAAGAACCTGATAATTTGAGAGTACAACTTCTGCGGAGCTCAGTCAGTTTCCCATGTAATCTCAGCAGAAGATCAGTGGAAACCTTGGAGGAATGGTGTAAACTCGAGAAAAATGTTGGCTGTCATCAATTCCAGTACATTCTGAATGATCAGTACTAAATTGCAATTGCTTGGAAATTTAAATTCAAATCACAAATATGCAAAATGAATTAGAACAATTGCCTGTTTTGTTTAATTTGTTTTCAATTTTTAAATTAATTAATGTATCTGCGTTTTATAAAATTATGTAGTTTAAAACCTATTTCGTATTTACCAAACATTAATGATTTTAAATATATGATGACATAGTGGATGAGACAAAATTGCCACAGGGATTCTACCAAATGCCATTGTAACATTAGCAGAATATTAGTAACATAGAAACATAGAAGATAGGAGCAGGAAGAGGCCATTTGGCCCTTCGAGCCTGCTCCGCCATTCATTATGATCGTGGCTGACCATCCAACTCAGTAGCCTAATCCTACTTTTTCCCTATAACCTTTGATCCCATTTGCCCCAAGTGCTATATCTTGAATACATTGAATACATTCAATATTTTGGCATCAACTACTTCCTGTGGTAATGAATTCCACAGGCTCACCACTCTTTGGGTGAAGAATGTCTCCTTACCTCCATCCTAAATGGTCTACCCTGAATCCTCAGACTGTGACCCATAGTTCTGGACTCCCCCAGAGAATATCGGGAATATCCTCCCTGCAGCTACCCCGTCTAGTCCTGTTAGAATTTTATAAATCTCTATGAGATCGCCCCTCATTCGTCTGAACCCCAGCAAAAACAATCCTAACCTAGTCGATAGCTCTTCATACATCAGTCCCGCCATCCCCGGAATCAGCTGGTAAACCTTTGCTGTGCTCCCTCAAGAGCAAGCACATCCTTCTTCAGAAAAGGAATCAAAAACTGCACACAATACTCTGGGTGTGGCCTCACCAAAGCCCTGTATAATTGCAACGAGACATCCCTGCTCCTGTACTCAAAATTTCTCGCAATGAATGCCAACGTGCCATTTGCCTCCTTTACCGCCTGCTGCACCTGCATGCTTACCTTCAGCGACTGGTGCACAAGGACACCCAAGTCCTGCTGCACACTCCCCTCTCCCATTCAGGTAGTAATCTACCTTCTTGTTTTTGCTTCCAAAGTGAATAACCTCACATTTATCCAAATTATACTGCATCTGCCATTGATTTGCCCACTCACCCAATCTATCCAGATCATTCTGAAGGATCTCTGCATCCTTGTCGCAGTTCACCCTCCCACCCAACTTGGTATCATCTGCAAACTTTGAGATGTTACATTTTGTTCCCTCATCCAAATCATTGATATATATTGTGAATAGCTGGGGTCCCAGCACCAATCCCTGTGGCACCCTCTAGTTAACTGCTTGCCAATTTGAAAAACACCCATTAATTTCTACTCTTTGTTTCTCTCTACAAACCAGTTTTCTATCCATCTCAATACACTTCCCCCATCCCATGCACTTTAATCTTGCACGATAATCTCTGATGCGGGACTTTGTCAAACGCTTTCTGAAAGTCCAAATATACCACATCGGCTGGCACCCCCTTGTCAACTCTACTAGTTACATCTTCAAAGAATTCCAACAGATTTAACAAGCATGATTTCCCCTTCATAAATCCATGCTGACTCTAGTCTGATCCTGCCACTGCTTTCTAAATACTCTGCTATAAAGTCCTTGATAATTTGATTTGAGAATTTTCCCCACTACTGATGTTAAGCTTATTGGTCTATAATTCCCTGTTTTTTTCTCAATCTCCTTTTTTGAATATTAGAGTGACATTAGCTACCCTCCAATCTGCAAGGACTGTTCCAGAGACTATAGAATCCTGGAAGGTGACTACCAATGCATCCACTATTTCTAGAGCCACTTCCTTAAGTACTCTGGGATGTAGATTATCAGGCCCTGGGGATTTATCCACCTTCAATCCCATCAATTTTCCCAGCACTATTTCTACACTAATATTGATTTCCCCTCAGTTCTTCCCTCTTACTAAATCTTACATTCGCCAACATTTCTGGCATCTGATTTGTGTCCTCTTTTGTGAAGACAGAATCAAAGTATGTATTCAGTTGCACGGCCATTTCTTTGTCCTCTAATATACATTCCCCTGTTTCTGTCTGTAGGGGCCCTACATTTGTCTTCATCAACCTCTTTCTCTCCATGTATCTATAAAAATTCTTAGTGTCAATCTTTATATTACTTTCATACTGTATTTTCCCCTTCTTACTCAATCCCTGGGTCCTTCTTTGCTGAATTCTAAACTGCTCCCAATCCTCAGACGCATTATTTTTCTTGGCCAATCTACATGCTTCTTCCTTAGATCAGATACTCTCTCTAATTTCCTTTGTAAGCCATGGATTTACTTCTTATCCATTTTGCTTCTGTGCCAGACAGAAATAAACAGTTGCTGCAGTTCCCCCATGCATTCCTTGAATGTTTGCCATTGCCTATCCAGTGTCATCCCTTTAAATAACACTCCCCAATTTATCAAGGCCAACTCACGCCTCATATTCTTATAGTTTCCTTTATTAAGATTCAGCACCCTAATCTCTGAATCAACTACTTCGCTCTTTATCTTGATAAAAGGTTCTATCATGTTATGGTCGCTCATCCCCAAGCAGTCTCATACAACCACATTGGCAATGATTCCCTTTTCATTACACAGTGCCCAGTCTAAGATGGTCTGCTGTCTAGTTGGTTCCTCCACATATTGGGTCAAGTAAACCATCCCATATACACTCCAGGAATTCCTCCTCTATGGCATTGTGGCTAATTTGATTTGCCCAATCTATGTGCAGATTAAAATCACCCATGATCACCGATATTCTCTTATCACATGCATCTCTAATTTTGTGTTTAATGCCATTCCCAACATCACCACTGCAGTTTGGGGTCTATATATTACACCCACTAATGTTTTTTGCCCCTTGGTATTTCTCAACTCTACCCATACAGACTCCACGTTGTCATAGCTAATATCCTTTCTTACTATTGTGTTAATTTCCTCTTTAACCAGCAGTGCCACTCCACCACCTTTTCCTTTGTCTGTCCTTCCTAAATATTGAATACCCTGGGACATTCAATTCCCACCCCTAGTCATCCTGCAGCCATGTCTCCGTAATCCCAATTAAATCGTACCCGTTTACATTTCTAGTAGAAATGCTGAAGGATTGATACAAATGGTCAATTAAGTAATTTCAATGAGGTTTACACCAAGGTTCCAGGCCAAGATCAGAATAATCCCTCCCCTGCAAAAATTCCAAAGCATTTATATAGTTTATCAGTATATATACATCTTCATTTCCGATTGTTTTTCTTCCTCTCCTGGAAGTGGGAATTCCTGCTAGTGTAGAGTTCCACAGGCACTAGCAATTCTCCAATCTAATCAAATCAAACCCGTGCATGGATTTTGTAGCAGTGATGTTGATGAAACTGTCAGTGTTTGCCCTTTTCTCCTCTGATATTAAAAGCAATTTCTGGAGGCCATTGCCTTGCATGTGAAGCTAAACGCAGAAAGGACCCACAAGGATGAAATTTTCACAGTTGGGAGGAGGAGGGCATATTGGATGTTGGGTTTGGAGGCAACCACAGCTGCCAGGTTGAGGTGGGACTTAGTTCCAATTAGAATAAAACCATAAAGGCCATCAAGCCCTCACCCTTCACTTCCCCCCCCCCCCCCCCAAACACTCCCCATGCCACATCCATGCCACCTTTTTATATAGAGGGTGAATGAACATGGAAGTGTTATAGCTTGGCATGAGGGCTATACGGGTTGTTTGGGGGCATAGCTTGACATGGGAGCCCAAGGGAAGAACTAATTGAACTTACCTCCCAAAAGATCCCCTTGAAAAGATTATTTTTCACGACAACTCTGAAATGCAACAAACTATGATTCTTTGGAAAGCTGGCTTGACTCCATGAAGATTGTGGAGTACTAAAACATGCCTATCCTGGCCTGGTTGGCTGTGCAGGGTGAGGGCTTTTGACCCGAACCAGCTTGCACCTTTGAAAGGCACTCCTGAAAATTGGAAACCCTGGGAATGGAGTCGGGAATCCCAGGATCACCCAGTCACCATTTTTAAAGGGTACCCGAGTCATCCCGACTCTGTGAAAATCCAGCCCCAAAAGCGAAAGGATTCACTGATTTTTATTTCTTGGTTTGCTGTCTGTGAGAATACTTCAATGTGTTTGGTTGCTTGCCTTTCTTAACGACATCACTGCTGCAGTATGCCTGGAGATCCCTTTGACTTGGTGCCAGGTGCAAACTGACATAATTAAATGGGAATTGTACACAACAGAGATTGCTAGATCTTTGTGGCTAGCTTTCTTTAAGGTCAGTGGAGTGTACACTTGCTTCACCATTAACTGTAAAATCTAGTGCATGGATATAATTTAATTTTTATCTACTCAATAATTTTAATTGCTAAGAAATTCAGACTTGTATCTTCTCTGAGCATTTTTAAAAATTTCTGCTTAAAGTTTATGAAAAATTTATGTCATTGTAAATTAATATTTTACATTTTATTCCACGTAATATGTAATTTAATTCATATGGAATTAATGTAAAGTTTATGATCACTTTTACAGTTATAAACAATTGTGTTAAATCAACTTAATGCTCAGAATTAATGAAGTAGAATAAATAAGCAATGGACGTGAATAATAATAATTATGCAATTTACTTTTGAAATATTGCTATTAATCTATATAATTCTTTCTATTATGGAATAATTAAGTTTTATGTAATAGTTTATTATTTTGGGTTCAATAATAAATGGCATGTTGAATCATCACTGTTGTTATTATTTTGCACTTTATAATACTAATGAGTTTGATAAATAAAATATGCACAATTTCCAAACTTAACCATCAGTAATCTTAATTTTCAGTTTCCCTCCTACATGAAGTTAGTGAATTGAGCTGGGGTATGATTCAAGCTGTAAACTTCCATCTTGTATCTATAAAGTGGAAAAATTAATCTTCTAGCTGTAGGTATCAAAATCATAAACATGTTTGCTTTGCATGTGTTTACAATGTATTAACTACAACAATTCTTCTTTCCATGTGATCAGCCTTTGGATGTAATACTATTCAATGATTATTTGACACTGAGCAACAGCACAACCATGTCCAAAATTGAAGTCACCCAACATCCATGGGTGTGCACTTTCCAGCATGATAGCTAACAGAAGTTAGATTTTGACTTTCATTGCCAGGCAATAAACTGACAGTAATTTCTGCGTATTCTACACTCCACCACTGAATATTTTAATATTGTTTTCAGGATTAGGTCAATGCATTGTTGCATTTATTGCAATTTTTTTTATAACAACAGTGGTTCAGGCCACTTCAGAATACAGTAATAGTAAATGTGCAAGCCAGACTGAGTAGGGGTGGCAGCTGTCCTTTCCTGAAGCTGAATCTAAATGTTTTCATGGTCATTTTTCTGGTACTAGCCCACAGTTTACCAGATTTATTGATTCAATTTCACATGCCTCGGTGGATTTGTATGTGCAACTTCTGGATTACTAGTATAATACCTTGACGACTATTGCACCATACCTATGCCACGAGTCATTTGTGTGCCCATCACCAAATTCTTTTTCGGTCAGTAATTCTTACATTACAATTTATTGCATCGATGAAGTATGGCAACAAATCTGTATCTAAAAAGATTCAGTTTCAATTTAATGATGCATCGAATTTTGTCAATTTACTTTTTAAAGTTCTGATCTGTCAAGATGGAGTTTGTTGTTTGCTTGAATTTTGTTTTGAAAAAGTAGTGGAGCTATTTCTTTGTTGCTATGAACAGATCTATCCTGATTAAATCTTTAAAATGTTACCTTTTTGTCATTGTGTTTCTGTACAGAGGTCAAAAATTTAAATGAAAATTCTAGTCCTCTGGTGTTTAGAGCCTTGAGTTGTCCTCAATACAGTTGCATTCTGAAACCACAGAATGCTGTATCCATAAAACTTTGACCCAACTGTTTTTAATTTTCTTGTTTTTTCAATCTGTTTTCTTGCATTTGCTTCAGTCACAAACTGTTTAAAAATAAGTAATTACACACGCTGTTCTGTAATTACACAGGCTGTTCATATATTTCTATTTTTTCTTATGGTTAAAGTGGTTAAGAGTGACCCTGCTTTTATTTTGCTGGAGACCATTTATTTTTGATTTTTTTCAAAATTTGATTTATTATTGTCACATGTATTAGTATACAGTGAAAAGTATTGTTTCTTGCGCATTATACAGACAAAGCATACTATGCATAGAGAAGGAAATGAGTGTAGAATGTAATGTTACAGTCATAGCTAGGTTGTGAGAAAGATCAACTTAATGTAAGTCCATTCAAAAGTCTGATGGCAGCAAGGAAGAAGCTGTTCTTGAGTTGGTTGGTACGTGACCTCAGACTTTTGTATCCTTTTCCCAATGGAAGAAGATGGAAGAGAGAATGTCCAGAGTGCGTGGGGTCCTTGATTAAGCTGCTTTTCTGAGGCATCGGGAAGTGTAGACAGAATCAATGGATGGGAGGCTGGTTTGCGTGATGTACTGGGCTTCATTCATGACCCTTTGTAGTGTCTTATCTTAGACAGGGCAGGAGCCATACCAAGCTGTGATACTACCAGATAGAATGCTTTCTATGGTGCATCTATAAAAGTTGGTGAGAGTCATAGCGGATATGCCAAATTTCCTTAGCCTCCTGAGAAAGTAGAGGCATTGATGGGCTTTCTTAACTATAACATCAGCATGGGGGGACCAGGACAATTTGTTGGTGATCTGAACACCTAGAAACTTGAAGGTCTCGACCATTTTCACTTCGTCCCCATTGATATAGACAGGGGCATCTGCCCCACTACACTTCCTGAAGTCGATGACTATCTCCTTCGGTTTGTTGACATTGAGGGAGAGATTATTGTCGTTGCACCAGATCACCAGATTCTCTATCTCTTTCCTGTACTCTGACTCATCATTATTTTAGATCATACCCACTAAGGTGGTATCATCAGCAAACTTGAAAATCGAGTTGGATGAGAATTTGGCCACAAAGTCATAGGTGTATAAGGGGTATAGTACAGAGCTGAGGACATAGCCTTGTGGGGCACCGGTGTTGAGGATGATCGTGGAGGTGTCGTTGCCTATCCTTACTGATTGCGATCTGTGGGTTAGAAAGTCGAGGATCCAGTCGCAAAGGGAGGAGCTGAGCCCCAGGCCATGGATTTTGAGATGAGTTTCTTAGGAATAATGGTGTTGAAGGCTGAGCTGTAGTCAATAAGTAGGAGTCTAACAAAGGTGGCTTTGTTATCTAGGTGTTCCAGGGTTGAGTGTAAGACCAGGGAGATGGCGTCTGCCGAGGACCTATTGCAATGATAGGCGAACTGTAGTGGATGCAGGCAATCTGGGAGACTGGATTCATACCATGACTAAGCTTTTGAAACACTTCATAATGATGGATGTCAGAGCCACCGGACAATAGTCATGAAGACAGGCTGGCATGGCTTTTCTTTGGTACCGGCATGATGGTCGTCTTCTTGAAGCAGATAGGGACCTCAGATTTGATGTAAGGAAAAATTAAAGATGTCTGCGAATACCCCTGCCAGCTGATCCGGGCAGGATCTGAGTTCTCGTCCAGGTACCCCATACAGTCGCTAGTCAGTTTTTAATGATACTGTTCCATTCTAATAAACATACACCAATTTGACAACTATTTTCCATTCGTGCTGCATTCTTTCTGCCCTTTCCTTCTGTAAAATATTTGGCATGATAGTGCTGACTTTTTCCTATTTGGGAAGGTTCACATGTTTAGGGCTGAATGATACACTGAGGGCACGTTCTCCTCATCCCTGTGCAAATATTAGGGCAAGCCCACCTCTTCTTGGCCAGGTCGTCCTGTGTTAACATTTTGGGCAGTGGTGCTTTATTAGTCTCCAGGACAATGTCCTGCCTCATAAAGCTGCCGGGCTAATTGGAGGCCAGCATCTCTTGGCCACATTAGGATCAGTGTCATATGAACGTTTGAATTAGGAGAACTGGCTGATCTGATTGTGGCCTCAACTGTGTAACCTTTGTCTCCCTTATCAACCAAGAATTTATCTACTCAGCCTGAAAATATTCAATGACCTTACTATCCACTGCTCTCAGGGGAAGAGAATTCCACAGACTATTAAATCTCAGAGAGCAGAAAAATTTTCCTAATCTTCGTATTAAAAGGGAGATACCTTATTTTTATTTTTAAACTGTGTTCCCTAGTTCCAGTCTCTCCCATTAGAGGAAATATCCTTTCAGCATCCAGCCTGTCAAGTCCCCTCAAGATCTTATATGTTTATTAAAGTCACCTCTCTCTTTCTTCTAAATTCCAATGGATACAAGCCCACTTATCCAACCTTGCCTCATAAAATGATCCCTTCATCCCAGGTATAAGTCAAGTGAACATTCTCTGTTTTTAAAGCAATTATATGCTTTATAAGTAAGGAGACCAAAACTATACAGAGTACTTCAGATGAGGTCTCAACAATGCCCTGTACAACTGTAGCAGTATTTCCCTGTGTTCCATTCCTCTTACCAGTACGAACATACAAATTGGGAGCTGAAGTAGTCCACTTGGCTTCTTGAATATGCTCCGCTATTCAATCAGGTCATGGCTGATCTGGTTGTTAGCATAACCCTACATTTCTGCCTACTCCCAATTAACTCTTACCCTCTTGTTAATAATCTATCTAGCTCTGCCTTAAAAATATTCAAATTCTCCTGCTACTACTGCCTTTTGAGGAAGAAAAATTCATAGACTTACAACCCTCTGAGAGAAAAGGTTTCTCCTTATCTGTCTTAAATGAGTGACCTGTATTTTTTAAACCATGATCCCTAGTTCTAGGTTATCCGCCAAGAGGTAATATCCTCTTCACATTCACCCTGTCAAGATCCCTCAGGACCTTAAAGGTTTCAATAAAGTTGCCCCTTACTCTTCTAAACTCCAGTGGATGCAAGCCTAACCAGCCCATCCTTTCTTCATAAGACAACCCACCCATTTTGGGTATTAGTGTAGTAAACCTGCTCTGAACTGCTTTTAATACATTTACATATTTCCTTAAATAAGGAGACCAGTACTGTACACAATACTCCACATTGGGTCTCACTTATATAGTGGCCTATACAACTGAAGCATAACCTCCCCATTTTAATATGTAAAATTACAAGAAATAACATTCTATTAGCTTTCTTAATTACTTGTTGTACCTGCATACTATCTTTTTGTGATTCATGCACTAGGATACCCAGATAGTTCTGCACTATTTCTCAATTTAAATAATGTAATGCTTTTCTATCCTTCTTGCCAAAGTGGGAAAGTTCACATTTTCCTACATTATACTGCATCTGCTAATTTCTTGCCACTCACTTAACCTATCCATATCCCTTTGCAGACTCCTTATGTCCTCTTCACGACCCACTATCCTACCTATCATTTTGTCATCAACAAATTTGGCAACTATACATTCTCTCCATTCATCTAAATCATTGATGTAGATTGTAAATAGTTGAGGCCCCAGCACAGATCCCGGTGGCACACCAACCCAAAAATGACCCATTTATCCCTACTCTCTGTTTTCTGTTAGCTAACTAATCCTCTATCCATACTAATGTGTTAAACCCACACTATGTGCTCTTATATTATGTAGTGACATTTAATGTGGCACCTTATCAAATGCCTTTTGGAAATCCAAGTATATCACATTCTCAGGTTTCCCTTTATCCATTGTTGCTTGTTACCTCCTCAGAAACCTACAATAAATTTGTCAAACATAATTTCCCTTTATCAAAACCAAATCAACTCTCCCCAACCACGTTAAGATTTTCCAAGTGCCTTGCTGCTATTTCCTTAATAATAGATTCTAACATTTTCCCTATGTTAGGCTAACTGACCTGTATTTTCCTCCTTTCTGTCTTCCTCCTTTCTTGAATAGAGAAACTACATTCACGATTTTCCAATCTGATGTGGTCTTTCCCGAATCAGGGGAATTTTGGAAATATACAACTATCTCAACAGACACTTCTTTTAAGACCCCAGGATGCTGGTGACTTTCCAAGTCTTTAATTCTAATTTTTTTCAGTACCTATTCCCTGTTAACTATAATTCTTTTATGTTCCTTTCACCACTTGAATAACAAGCATTTCTTGGATGTTATTTATGTCATCTACAATAAAAACAAATACAAGATATCTGTTCAATAAAAACAAATACAAAATAGCTATTCAACGCTTCCACCATTTCCTTATTTCCCATTGTTAATTTCCCAGACTCACTCTCTACAGAACCAGTGCTGATCAAAAGTAGTTTGTCCATCCATCTTTCTGATAATGAGTCTGCAGTTCTCCCCTGCATGGGTTTCCTCCAGGTGCTCCAGTTTCCTCCCACAGTCCGTAAGATGTGCTGGTTAGGTGCATTGGTCATGCTAAATTCTCCCTCAGTGTACCCAAACAGGCACCGGAGTGTGGCAACTAGGGGATTTTCACAGTAACTTCATTGCAGTAACTTATGACACTAAGAAATAAGGCAAAAAAGGAGCAGCTGTCGGCTTGGGTGAATGTAAAAGATCCCATGGCACTATTCCAAAGAATAGTCGGGAAATTACCCCTGGTTTCTGGTCAATATTTATTCCTCAATCAACATCACAAAAACAGATTATCCGGTCATTGTCACAGTGCTGTCTGTGGGAGCTTGCTGTGTGGAAATTGGCTCTGTTTCCTACACTTCAAAAGTATCTCATTGACTGTAAAGCACTTTGAGACATCTGGTGGTTATGAGAGGTACTATATAATGTAAGTCTTTCTTTCCAATGTAATCTATAAACTACATGAGCATGCATTTTAATTTCTGATGACAATCGGGCAATATTCACTTTCTTCCAACATGCTGTTCAAATTTGTAAAGAATGGGATTAATTTAATATTGGATGCTATTATAATCATAACTGCATAAAACTGAATTTTGGATATATTTATGCCAATTGTCACATGGTATGAATACTTGTAGCGAAAGTCATAATTTGACTTCTGGCAGACCTTGTAGGATCAGGGTGAGAATTAGTCCTCAGAATACGTAAACCTGGGATTATTCATTTTCTTTTCCTTTGTTTACTGTATGCTTAAAAAGATTATTTTCTTTTATTATGCTTCTCCAATAAGTGATGCCTTTATTGACAGTTTCTGTTTAATTGTTGAAAATCAGTTATTTATTTTCTGCCATTGCTCCACTCTAAATGTGTTGGTCTTCTATGTGTGGTTGTGAAAATCCAGTTCAAAAAAATCTATTCATAGTAATGAAATACTTTGGGGACACAGTTTGCTGAGAATTAAATGGAACCATCATAGAGATCTGCCTTAAAAAAACATATGAAATTAAGTAAAAACAGTAATGATTTACACAAGGATTCAGAGTTCTCCATCTGTTCAAAAAAATTGTGTACTGGAATGAACAGAAAAGAAAGTACATCAAAACATTTATTAGCTAGGCTTCTTAAATCTTTGTTGATAGACTAGCAGTGAAAGGAATGTTCAGCTTTCTGGTGTGGAAAGTGTAAATGACCAGGCAATGTTGTGCTTACATGCAGGGCTAGAGTTATAGTTCTGTGCACATTACATCCAATCAATGCAAAGCAACAGTCAGCAAAGCCAATAGAATGTTGAACTAAATTGTCACAATAGCATATCATTCAAAAAGGTCATTATCAAACTGTACTCTGATTTGGTTAGATGACAGCTTGAGCATTGCATTCAGTTTTGGTGGCCAAGACACAAAGGAAATATTCAAATACTGGATACAGTGCAAAGTCTCAAAGCTAATCTCTAGTATTAGGTCTGAGTTATGAGAAAAGATTAAATCAGCTTGGACTTTTCAGCCTATGAAGGAAATGTTTGAGCAGTGATTTAGATATGCAAGATAGAAAGATGATATGGAAAACATTAATGTGGTACGGTAAAGTCGCCATAGTCCCAGATGGCCATAAGCTATTCTCCCCTTTGTGGGGGAGAGCTGACTGGTGGTGATTTAAACTGAGGATCACCACACCTCAGGCAAGAAGTAAGGTTGAGAAGGCGGACCTTCATGAATAAACTCAGTTGGCACAGGAATTGAACCCTCGCTGTTGGCGTCGCTTTGCATCACAAACCCGTCGTCTAGCATAAATCTCATCACTCCTGGAACAAATATCACCAGGCAGTGGATGTATCAGAACAGAATCAGAATTATTTCAGAGAAGAGCAGTGCATGATGAGACTTGGATTCAGCAGAAATACCATGGTGTAGATTTGCAGCATTGAAACCTGCACCTAACTAACTATACTATTAGTGATAATGACGATAACCACTCAACCTCTTTACTAAAGAATACTTTGGGTTTACCAACCAGACGGGATTTCAATCCCTCTATATCCACTCATCTGTCACAACCACGAGCGGACACACCTACACACCTGGAGGGATGGATATTTGCCAACAAGGGATACTCACTGAAGCGATGGTGGTTGTCACTAGTTAGGAACACAAGGATGGAAGCAGAGGAATGCTACAAAGTAGGTAATGCTGCAACTAGAGTGACTATCGAGCTGCTCAAGGTGAGAGTCAGGCATGACCCATTGATGAAATACTTCAACATGTCCCAGCGAGGATCTCCAATATTGTGGTGGTTTGCTGCCCAGCTGCCAAAGACAGAATGGAGTGTGAGGCATCCTTATACAAGGAGAGTGATGTGGAAACTGAAGTGGATCTGCAGCATCCTGATTGGCATGAGAAGCCATTTGGAGGGCATCAAGATCTTGGTCTAATGGAGAATTAGGAGTTACTTATCTTCACTCATTTTTCCTAACCCCTAACACTTCAGCTAGTCTGATAAATAAAGATGCATCCTTCAGACACACAAAAGCCATTAGTATCTGGTGCCTCTGCAATGTGCAAATGATGAGTACACATCACAACCAGCCCGAGTTGACATTAGCCACCTTTGCACTTCCGGATGGCCACCATTGCTGCATTGAGATGGTCATAAACAACTTCTAACAGTTACTATATTGACATACACAGTGGTGAATAATCCGAACTAGCATTTATGAAGCCCAAATACATCTAGAGTGTACTCTTTCATGTCTTACGAGTGCTCCTGCATGGTGCTCCCCATGCAATTGTAGCTGAAGTGGAGGCAGGCTGCTGACCTGAAATGAACTTGGTAGCTATCTTCTGGCTGCCTGAGGCCGGAGCATACAGAGGGCCTCCTGCACAGGTACAGAGGCCTCCTCTGTCATCACAATGTCACTGGCAGAGGGGCTGAGGAGTCAGTGTCCACTGCAGGATTGTTCTGAGATGAGCCCCCAATCGAAGGAGACAACAACTTCTATCTTGCATGGCATACTTGGTACCTTCCTGCTGATCATAGAAGGTCAAGGATCTGGTGGAGACTCCAGGTGCCTTGTCCCCTCTATTACTGTATTGAGTTCATAGACAAGGCAATGACATGCCGCTCTATGTGTATTCCTGACACCTATTGACTTTCTTGTTAGATGAGGCTCTCCAGGAGATTCACCAATCTCTTGATAAAGGAGGCTATGCAGAGTGAGATTGTTGCATTCATGGCTTAAATGGACTCCTCTATTGTCCAGGTCAGGGTGCATACACTCTGGAATTTCTACTAAATCTTCATTTACCTCACACTAAACTTCCAGTCTTTTAGATGATACTGAAGGCACATCAGCTTCAGCTTGGGCTCAGCATCGCTGGCTTCCCACAGTTTTCCAATGGTCAGAGGCCTCTGGATTATATGCCACAATCTATAACTGCATGCAAAGAAGTGTAAAGTGGTTAATTTCAGCAGGAAGATTATGGAGCAACAATATAAAATAAAGGGGACAATTCTAAAGGGATTGCAGGAGTAGAGAGGTACATGTACCTAAACTATTGAAGCGACAGAATAGGTTGAGAGAGCAGTTAATGCATATGGCATCCTGGACTTTATCAATAGGAACATGCAGTATGAAAGTAAGGGGTTTATATTAAACCTCTATGATATATTAATTTGACCTCAACTGGAGTATTGTGTCTGCTTCTGAGCACCATACTTTGGAAGGATATGAAGACATTGGTGAAAAGATTCACATGAATGGTTCCTGGAATGAGGAACTTCAGTTATGTAGAAAAATTGGAGAAGTTGGGACTGTTCTCCTTGGAGAAGAGATGGTTGAGAGGCAATTTGATTCAAAATCATGAAGCGTCTGGATAAAGTTGACAGGGAGAAACTGTTCCTATTGTTGAGGGGATCGAGAACCAAAGACACAGATTTAAGATAATTGGCAAATGATGCAAAGGCGACATGAGGAAAATGTTTTTCACACAGCGTGTAGTTAGGATCTGGAATGCTCGGTCTGTGTGTGGTAGAGGCAGGTTCAACTGAAGCTTTCAAAAGACTAGATTAGAAGACCTGGCAGGTGACCCCAGAAGAACTGAGGAGGCTGCCAAATGCAGAGGCGGACTGATGGAAGGCCTGCCTCAGGGCTCTGGCATTTTGTCCAAAATATATTTTAAAAACATGAAACATCCTTCCAACCCGCCCCTCTTCACACATTCTCCATGCCCCATCCATGTCAAGTCTGGCATGTCATGCCCACCAACCCTCATGGTCCCTCATATCCTTCATGCCAACCTATGTCCCTCTGCCAAGCCCTTATGACCATTTATAGCCCCTATGCCAACTAAGTGACAACTTATGCCCCCCACTAACCACCCTTTACTCTTGTACCAAACATGCCAACTTACCCAGGCAGGCCTTAGAACCCATGCAGAGATAAAGTTCTATAAAATAACATTTTAATTGCCCATTGCATACTTCCCTATATTTAAAAACACTCATACATAAAAAAACATAAAAACTATTTGCATTCCTTTCATTAAATAAAGCCTTATGGTAACATTTAACTCAAGTGCATAATCCCTTCTAACAACAAGCATTGGAATTCATTGTCCCATTTCAAAGTGTCTTTAACCACTTGGAGCTGTCAATCAAACTGTAAAATAGCAGGAACCCTACTGTGTTAATGGATAATTGTGAAATCAGTCATGCAATTCTAATGGAGCCCTCAGGCTTACATCAACATTCAGAAATGTCAAGCAATGATTTTTTTCAAATACTCCAAACATCTTTTTTCAGAGTTAAGGGCAAGACTTTTAAATGTCCTTGATTGCTCCCTTTAACTGATGGTTTTGACAGATTCTCATGACACTTAGATAGCTATTTCACAGGTCCATTTGACAGATCCTCTTGATACATTTGATTTTTATAGTTCTGTTGACAGTTCCAATGAGCTTGACAGTTGATGAGTTTATGCACTTTTGCACACATTCATGCATATTTTTAACAATTCCAAAAGACACCTGACCTCTCCCAAAAGTGTCTCAGGACCTGACACAAAGGGGCACCTTACCTCTCCAAAAAGATACTCTACCTATCCAAATAAATCCACAAATTTCAGACCTGCTCTTCTCAGTTCTAGTATGCATACTTGAGTTTCACATAATGGGCTACCAAAATCCAATTCAGTGATGGCCAACTGCCTCCGTGGAAAGGAGTGTACACACTGTCCCCATTCTCTTGTGAAAATGGGAATTGGGGTGGGAGGGGTGTGGAGGCTTATGATTCTTTGCCACTCCCACCATTTTTGCCACAATGAAGAGGTTCTCCCTCATGGTGAATATTTCAGCCATTAACTCTGCATTAGGCTTTCTGTTTTTTTATCCAATTTTGTTCTCCAGACAAGAAATCTGGTGGTTGGTAGAATTGGGGGGTTCATGCAGGTGATCACAGTGTGTTGGAGACCTGGATGGTCAGGGAGATTTCAGAGGGAGATGAGGAAAGATTATTGTTGGGTGTAGATTTGAAAATCATGGGAAAGATGGGGGTGAGCAGTGTTGGGCAGATGGAGATCGATGATCACAGGACAGATACTATTGGAGATTATAGTCTGTCCAGAGTGAAGGGCAAAGGTAGGAACAACTTGTTGGATCTGGAGTAAATACTCCTACTACTTCTGGTTCACAAACGGTGGAGTAAAGGCACTAACCTGATGTGTTGGTCATTCTTCCATCTTTAAGTTGCTGGGTCTCCTAAGACCTGGAAGACTGACTGTGGTTAAAAGCAGAAACACGAAAAATAGAAGCACCTGTCTCCATAAAAGATTTCAATGACTGACTTGACTTCTGAGAGCAGATTGGTTGACCTATCTCTGTACAATGTGGTTAAGGTTCCTGTATCTTTTTTTCATTTTTAACCTGACTCAAATCCATCCTTTCTGGGAAAATTAAAATGATAACCAGTATTTCACACGATGGGCACCATCTTTCCAGCCCACTGCGGGGTCAATCGGCGCAGCAGGCTCGGAAAATAGCATGCAAGGCTGAAAATCTGGTTCACACCATGCCTAAACCGGTGCGATGCCAAATGCAATCCTCCCAGCCTTGTTTTGCCAGTAGGATTGGGCACACAGCCAATTTAAATATTAATGTCATAATTAACATGACATTAACGGGGCCAACATGGCCGTTTCTGGTCTCCCTGAATCTCCCCTCCTCATCGGCAAGAGGACAGAGTGTGGGAAAATTGTGGGGTAGCTAACTGAAAAAACCGAAGTTTGGGAAGATTGTGCCTGATGAGTTTCCAATTTACCTGTGTTCTCATTGTGAAACATAGAATATACAAAGCAGATGAATACCAGGAAGCATGTTACTCCACGAACCCTTATATACATCCCAAAGTTCAAGAGTGCGCTGGCAGAGGCCTGCCAGGGAGGATAATTGTTTTACATTCCAGTTTATAAATTGTTTATGGGTTTTGCAAAACTGTCCAGAAGAGGGCAATACATTCACTTAAAATCAGTCCTGATCTGAAAAAATTCTATTTCACTCATGAAACGAGCTATGTCAAATGCAGCATCAAATGTAAAAATTAACCTATTTCTGTTTATGAATTTATGATCTAATGATACATCTTGTAAAATAATTGGGGTATTCACGTGTTCTTTTTTATTCGTGGGATGTGGGCAGCATTGGTTGGGCCAGCATTTGTTGCCCACCCCTAATCGCTGTTGAATTTAGTCGCTTGCTAGGTCATTTTAGAGGGCATTTAAAAGTCAATCGCATTGCTGTCAGTCTAGAGTCACATGTAGACCAGACCAGGTAAGGATAACAGATTTTGTTTCCTAAAGGATATTAATGAAACAGATGGGTTTTTACGACAATGGTTTCTTGGTCATCGTTAGACTTTTAATTCCAGATTATTTTTATCCCTAAAGCATTGCTCTGGGTCCCTGGATTATTGTCCAGTAACAAAACTATTATGCTATCGCCTCCCCTGTTGATTATTGTCTGTTGACTATTGGATGTTCACTGTGTGGTTAATTAAACCTGGGTGTGGTCATTCAAGAAGAGAGGTTAAATTGAGGTTGGCAGCTACAAGCAGAGGAGCAACCATTTTAAAGCATTGGAAATAAAGTTCCTGTAGATTTATAATCTGGAGTGCAGCATCTTTGCAGACCTCTGAGGCATAAAACATAATAGCAATTGATAATTTAAAACAATAACTACAATCAGTCTCAGATTCAGACACCCTTTTGGTTATTGTTAGTCATTAAACTGTAAATTACGTTTATATAGCAACTTTAAATGGGAAAATGTTGTAAGGCAGTTAGCAGAAGTGTAAGAAAAAATGGACATTGACTGATTCAAGGAAAGATTAAGAGTAAAAGCTTGGTTAAAGAGATGGGTTCTGAGAAGCATCCTAAAGGGTGAGAGAAAGGTGCAAACCGAGTTTAGGGAGGCAATCCTAATCTTAGGGTCAAAGGTGCTGGATGGACAGCTTCCAATGGCTAATGGGAAGAGAAGGGGAGAGATTCACAGAGGAATGAAGAATGCAGAGGAGACAGGTGTTGTAGAACTGGAGAAAATTACAAAGATAGCAAGAAAGTGGACATGGAGAGATTTAAACAAGAATGAAAATATTAATTTTATGTCCAGAAACTAAAGTGGTTCAGCGAGAATGGAAATGGTGTGCTAATGGCACTTGGTATTGGATAGGAATACGCAAAGCAGAATTTTGAATGAATTAAAGTTTATTGAAACTGGCCAGGAATGCATTGGCATGATTGAGCCTGAAGGTGAAAAAAGCATAAAATCCTACAGTACAGGAGGCCATTCGGCCCATCCAGTCTGCACCAACCACAATCCCACCCAGGCCTTATCCCCATAACCCGATGCATTTACCCTAGCTAGTCCCCCTGACACTAAGGGGAAATTTAGCATGGCCGATCCACCTAACCCGCACATCTTTGGACTGTGGGAGGGAAGAGGAGCACCCAGAGGAAACCCATGCAGATACAGGGAGAATGTGCAAACTTCAACAGTGACAGTGACTCAAGCCGGGGAATCGAACCCAAGTTCCTGGCACTGTGAGGCAGCAGTGCTAACCACTGTGCCACCCCTGTAGGCATGAATTTACTTCACTGGCCCATGGGCTGAATAGGAGAGAGGCAGGCAATTTTGTGGATGTAAAGTTAGGGGATCTTTGTGATGAAGAAGATAGTGTCAGAAATTCAGCTTGATTTTATTATAGAATGCAAGAGTTTTGAACAATCTGGTTCTCTCTGAGACAGTGACTAATGTCATAGGTGAAATTGGAGGTGAAACTACAAATTTTGTGGGGGAAGCCACAAACATTAGCTTCAGTCTTCCCTATAATTAGCTAGAAGAGCTTATAGTCATTCAACTGCATCTAATTCCCACTGAGGTGTGTATCTGCATTAGTAGAAGATGTGTGAGCATTATGATGGGTCTTCCGAGGTGTCCTCAGAACTGGAGTTGAAGGCCTGGCATGCAGGTGTCCACATGTGCTTTCCAGAGGTATCTATGAATGAAAGTAGAGAAAATTAGTACATGACAGAGGACTTGAAAAGAGGACAATGCACTCAGCGTCACTGTCTGTGGGATGAGCTGGTGTTGGATGCTCATTTGAGTGTGGGCCACCCACCTCCCTGTAGCGACAGGCACAGTTGACATCCTCTCCAGCCAGCATGATGGCATGCTCTTCAAAGGGAGTGAAGACCCTAATGTTGGCCACTCCAAGCCCAGTCTGGGACCTCTCCCTGTTGTTGTTCTGCACAAAGACAAATGGATAGAGTGTAAGCAAGATGTATGCCAAGACAGACGATTAGGATGTCTGGCATATGTGTGTGTTGAGTGGAGCAATGGATGCGATAAGTACATAAGCTTAAGAGGATATGTGCCTGATGAAGATGTGAGGGGGTGTGTGTGTAAATGACTGGTGATATCCTTTGAACTGGCTGTGTGTGAGATGCCCGTGAATGTGTGTTGAGCTGGTGAGTCCATGAGTTAAGAGTTATGAAATAATTGACTTACCCTGGAGGTATGGATGAGATCATTCATTCTCTTCTTGAATGGGATGGCGGGCCACTTGTGTGCCAAGTTGGCACAGACTACAATTGCAACCGCCTCCCAAGCCAAAGTGATGAGGTTGGTGGACCTGCAGCTGGAGCTGAGGTAGACCATATCAGGGCAGGCCTCAACTGCATCCAGAAAGGCATCATTGAACTTCATGGCAGCAGTCTTCTTGGCTTTTGGGGCCATGTTGTTGCTCTGCAGATGTCCTGGGTTGCATAGAGTGATGTAAGTGTGCGTGGGTACACTTTAAAAATAGCATGGGGTGAGACAGCGGTGAGGTCATGGCATGGCGGGTGAATCAGAGGCTGCCTGCCAGTGTTCCGCCATGTTTCCTGTGGATGAATATTTAATGAACTTTGCAGCGGATGACAGTGTGAAAACGCACCATTGTGGCCAATGGGAAACCTGCCATTTTCACACCCATCGTGACACTTAGTGCAAAAATTGGAAAATTCTGTCCCTTGATTCCACCTTTGTTTCTTATTGATTATCCAATGTGCAGTTACAGTCCAATCCCACGCTGTTTTATTTTGACTATAGTTCTCCTGTGAGATACCTTACAAAATATTAATTGCTTTGTGAAAAATTACTTACGTGTTGTCCATCTTCCAAAAATAACAATTTTCCAAAACTTCCAATAATTTTGTTAGCTTTGATCGTAAAGCACAGATTTCCTCAGAACTACATCTGCTTTGCACCATAACAAAGGTTTCTATAAATCTCTTGGAAAGTTATAGCAGTGGACTCGCAGCAGCTCTGAGTTCTGGCCTATGTTTGTACGTAGTGATCTTATTTACTGTTGTTAAAAACTCTTCAATTTTAGAATAAACTCCCGTATTTTCATATTATACAAGTCAAAGTAAAAGCCTGCACTTCAGAGAATACTATTTCTGAGTATTATCAAAAAAGGAAATGAATCAACATTATTTTTTCCTAACTATAAGGTATGATCCCTCTATTTAAAAAAATAATATAATGGTCATGGTTCCACTCTGTCAACATGCATTTATTTCCTGAATGTATTCCATCTTGGTCCTGACATTTAAGATTATTTAAGCATTTTTTAAATAAGTATTTCATTAATCATTTTTATTTAATACATAAACTTGTCTATGTCTCCTATTTTCTTAATTATTGCAACGGAAATAATTTTCGGTTGTGAAAACCATTGTTAAAACCCATGGTTCTCATAATTTCACTGTCCCTGTTGTGGTGTAAAGCAAGATGACTCGTACCGTCTTAACTTTAGACAATACAAAACTCACGAGGCAGATATCTCTGTATAAAGACGTAACATTTATTTTTTAAAAAACAAGCAGCTGCAAGGAGATCATCAAAAGGGTTAAGTAGCTCTGAGAAAGAGTGACAGAACCTCTCCGATGAATCTGACTTATACAATCAAAAACAGATCAATCATTTTATCAATCATTCCTGCCTTACATTAGCTTAAAATCAATTACATTTAGTATACACACATCAATAATAATCCTTGACATTCACCTCAGCTAATTGAATTTTACCATCCAGCATAATATGTCATTCATCCATTAAATCCGGACGCTAACTCCCATTTTGGCTAAAGTCATTTCCCTGTTGCCTGGTTACCTTAGACACTTACCACAGGGGTCAAAGTGGATGCTGCCACCGGATCATTACAAGACTGGAGACACATGATCCCACGTCCGGGCACGATTCCATCCTAAGTCTAGACAATGAATACACCTATTCATAAACGTTGCAATATGTGTTCCCGCATAAGAAACTCTCATATGAACTTTGTTAACTATACGGTTCCCAAGCCTTTGGTTCTGAACTATTTGCCTTTACCATCATCCCTTGCGGTAACCTGTTTTTGGCTCAAGTGAACAATGATTCACACAATACTTAAAATACTTTAAAATATCAGCATATATGTTTTAAAATCATATTTATTTGTTTAATTCTCTTACTGCATTCACGTATGTGTAAACTATTCTCTCGTTAGCTTATTAACTTGTTTCAAGAATCATTTAACTCTTTACTGGTAATCCTGTCAGTGCCTTAATGTATACTGTCTAAAAATCTTATTAACTGGTTAGAAATCTCCCACTTCAGTCCCACAATCTTAATGTATTAATTTTCAGCCATACTTTGTAATCATTAAATTCAAATTTATTTTAAAATATTTTATTTTTTCCCAGCTAGGTTTAACTATGCCACCAAGGCAATAATACAATATTTCAATACATATGAGTGGATATTATGGAGGTGCAAGAGCGGGAAATATGGTGGACGGATGACATAAGGCAAGAGGTGAAATTTAATTTTCCGGATGTGAGTTTAAATTTAGAGAGTAGCTCAGCGGGTTTCCTGGCAGTGTGGGGTGTGGTCAATGGGAAATACCACTGATAGCAGCAGGACCAAAAGATCCTGCTGCCGGCGAATGGTGTGCCTCCTCTTGCCATGAGAAACATGCTGCAGAGGGGTCAGACTGGAAGGCTAATTCCACTGGTGTTCTGCACAGCTCAGTATTGGTTGCCTTGCTGTTTGTGCTATATATCAATGATTTAATCTTAAATGTAAGGGGTATGATTAAGAAGTTTATAGATTATATGAAAATTTGTTATGTGGTTGATGGTGAAGAAGAAATCTGTAGACAACAAGATCACATCAATGGATTGGGAAGATGGGCAGTAAAATGGCAAATGGAAGTCAATCTGGATAAGCGGGAGTCAATGCATCTGGGAGGATAAACAAGGCAAAGGAATACACAATAAATGGTAAGATTCTGAGAAGTATAGAGAAACAGAGGAATCTTGGAATTTATATTTACAGATCCTTGGAGGAAGCAGGATAGATAGTAGTCAAGATGGCATTGGGGACACATTTCTTTATTTGCTGAGGCTGAGTGCAAGGCTCTGAAGCCTTAGGCTCCAGAGCTGCATGTAGATCTTAAACATCTTATTTGCAGCTCCCTACCTTTTCCAATTGGACTGCATTTACATATAAAAATCATAAAATATATTAAGTCAAGAAGATAACTGTTTTTGTGGTTAAGTAAATCTCTTTGAATGGTATAGTTATAACATGGTTATAGATTGTGCTTTGATTTGAAAAACAGATGTTAAGGTTGCGACCATTATTGTTTTTAATTTGTGGAGATGATAAATAATTCTGAATGTGCTATCAAAAGCTTTCTTTAATCACAAGAATCAGTAGCTGAAAAAGTCCTAGTTCTATGTATCTTGAGCTAAAATTTGTTTTATACATGAACCTACTGGTAAAAATAGGTAAAAGTCAAAAAAACATAATCATAGTTAGTTCTAATTTAGTTTTGTTTCTTTCTACTGATACATAAATTTAACCCATGTATTTTATTAGAAGCAAATTATGCATTCTACTGGAGATACTTGGCAATTTGCCAAGTATTTGATTTAGAAACACTTAATTTTCATTTCCCAGCGTCCTATGGTTTTTACTTTAGGAAATCTTTTTAAAATAATCATCAGATAAAAAGGTTTTCCAACTCCGAGCCTAAAGTATCAAAGCAGGGTGATTAAGTTTGATTTTTGCAGAGTTAGGGAGACTTTCAGAACTTTAAAAATGGTGAGTAGGACCCAATTCCTGGATTTCCAGCTCCATTCTTGGTTCCTCCAATTTTCGTGGCCGTGGTATAAAAATGTGGATTGGTCCGGGTCATGAGCCAAAACCCCGCACTTTGGACTTGACCAGCTCCATTGCGGGGAAAGGCATCCCCGAGACCTCTGCAATTTTCATGGAGTAGAACTAGCTTTTCAAGGACTTTTCAGCCCCTCAAGAGAGGTGTTGGACCGTTGTCTGGGTGAGGAGACCTTTTGAAGAGTAAGTTCAAAACACCCCCAATTCACCTTGTATTCCCTGACTCACCCCAATGGTCTGTCATACCGTCCATGCCAATCTATTCCCCTCTATCCACCCCCAATGGCCCCTCATACCCTCCATGCCAACCTACAGCACTTCCCTGCTGATTCACCCAGCATACACTCTATAAGGAACCAATGAATGCTATAATAAGAATAGCATGTGTGGAAAAACTTTAAAGTCATTCTTTGATAACTTTCTTTAAAATAACTGTTTTACTACAGCCCTAGAAAAATGTCAATCAACCAGACCATTAAGTGTCAGCAGCAGAAACAAGCATTTAACGCTTTTTTATCTTATGTAAATAAATAGTGCAATTAACAAAAATAGATCAGAGAGCCTTCAACCAAGCAATGTTTTCCCTTGAACACAGCTGTTTTGATGGACTAATGTATGTCTGGTCTGTCAGCCAAGAATGCATAATGAGGCTTGGATAAGCTGTTGTTGGTTTCTTTGGAAGAGAGTAGGTTGAGCAGTGATTTAATTTAGCTGTATAAAATTATGAGGGACCCAGATTAACTGGATAAGAATTATCACTAACAGAAAGGTCAATAACAAGTAGATATAGATTTAAAATAATTGATAGAAGGACTCAAAGAGAGATGGGCAATATTTTGTTTCAACATGATTGTGGTGTCTGCTTGAAAGGGTGAAATTCTAACATCGTACTTGAAAGAAAACACTTGGAAATGCATTTGAGATGCTGTAACCTACAGGGCTATGGAGCAAGAGTTAGAAGAGGAAATTAGACTTTATAGTTTTTTTCTCTCCCAACAGTGTTTTGTTTGCTTTTCATGATCTTGCTAATTTGCATCTTTGCTTTAACTAAATTGTACATCAGTACCTTTACACCTATAATGCATTTAGATGCTTATTTTCCAAAATGTGTGTGGTCTCATTCTTATTGCCTAAATGCACCTCTCACACTTCGGTCCTGAAATTAATTTGACAATTTTTAAATTCAAAGACACGTTCGTTTGACCAGCCTCTTTAAATTACCTCTGGTTTTGTATCCATTTGCTTGATTACACTTGTGATTATTTTGAGAAATTGTTTCATATTAAAGATGTAAAAAATGTCATCTTTGTTATCATTATTTTTAAACATTAGGTTACAAACGTTTGATTTTGATAATAAGGTAGGCAAATAAACACATTCTATTCAGTTTGATAACATGGCTAAGACTACTTACTGATTTATGGCTTCCCAAGAAAAAAAACAATAGAAACTTAAAATTTTAATGAGAAAACAAAAGACAGAACTCCATGTAACAAATAAAAAACTTGACACATTTAGTCATTGTAAATCAATGCCTCTAATTGTAAATAAAATAGTGGTTAGCACTGTTACCTCACAGTGCCAGAGACCCGAGTTCAATTCCAGCTTGGGTGACTGTCTGTGTGGAGTTTGCACATTCTCCCCGTGTCTAGTGGGTTTCCTCCAGATGCTCTGGTTTCCTCCCACTGTCCAAAGATGTGTAGATTAGGTGGATTAGCTATGGTAAATGCATGGGGTAGGCCTGGCTAAAATGCTCTTCGGAGAGTCGATGCAGACTTGATGGATCGAATGGCCTCCTTCTGCATTGTAGGGATTCTATAAATGCAATCTTCTCTTGCATAACCGGAAGTCCATAAAATTCCTTTTAAAAAGGACACCAGGAACTCGGGATTCCTGGCTACCAGATTTCTTCTGGCCCGCTCCATCAGCGTGATAACATGGGTCATGTGTCCAGATTTTTTCTGCACAGAGAAAACCTGGTTTTGCAACCCACGAGCTGGACGCTGGTTTTCTTGCCTCAATCTGCCTCTGCACAGATAATGGAAAATTCCACCGAGAGTGTAAGAAAGAAAAATTGTTTCCAGTGGCAGCAGGATAAGTAACCAAAGGACAGAGATTTAAGGTGAATTGAAAAAAGAACCAGAGGCAACATGGGGAAACTTTTTTTTTACACAGTGATTTGCTGAGATTTGGACTAAACCATCTGAAAGGATTGCAGTTTCAATAAAAAATACATTCAAAAGAGAATTGCATAAATACTTGAAGGGGAAAAAATACAGGACTAAGGTGGATACAAAAGTCGAATGCAACTAATTGGACTCTTTGACTAAAGAGCTGGCACAAGCATGATGGGCCAAATTGCTTCCTTCTGTGTTTGACGGGACAAGGGTATAAATCTCAGTGACCATCCCCAATTTATCCAGGTAGTTCTATCTTCGGTGGCACGCTATATACTGAGGATATGGCCTCTGTTGCCTTCCTTCTCCTCACCCCTTTGCCCAACTAATGCCTGACCTCTGCTACTGTGGATAATGATCCTCATCATCATGGGACCCAATAGCTGAGAATCATAATCCCATCACTAGTTTTGACTTCTGTGGGTTCAGCTGCACTTGTAATAATGCCTGGAGTCTTCACATTGACAGGAAGGTTTTGCACTGCCCAAGTATGTAAAGACCACTCTCCTCCCAATCTCTATGCATCCATCTATGTGCTGAGTGCTCCACTGAGCCATGATTCCTTTGGGCTCAGTGGCCATGACTAGCTCCATCCACCGTGCTGCCGCCTCCATATACCTGACCTGTCTCTGATCCAGCCTCCACATATAATCCCAAATTGGCCTTCGCCGTGAGGACAACGAGTTGGTTAGCGGCATTACCTGGCCTCATTCTCAAACTGGGCAAGTTTCCTCCCACCGCTGATGAATGGAGCCTTAAAAAATCGTCTCCAAACTGAGTTCATTAGAAACCTGAAACAAGAGACAAACATGGGTTATTTTAACATTCCTGGCGCCAGGCATAAAAACACCAGTTTTAAAAAAAATCTTGATTAAGAAGTTTCACAGCTGCAAAGTATCCGCTTTGCTGCGGGAACCCTGCTCAGGCTGGCGCTAGGGGCGGGGGTGGAGCTGGGCAGGAACCAGGGTGGAGGCTGGCCCTGAGGCGGGGCTCGGGCAGCACAGAGCCGGGCCGGGGCGGCGACAGGACTCGGGAGCCGAGGAATCTCGCTGACGGTGGCGGGCAGCTCCTCCAGTCCTGAGCTCACCTGGGGCGGTAAAGATTCAAAGTTCCGTTCGTTAGCGAGGTGAGCCGACAGGGAGCTTTGGGGGATTTGAATGGGGGTTCTGGTTCTTTGCCGTTACGGTTGGAACTGTTGACCGTTACGAACCGGGGGATAAATTCGCTGCCGAACTTCAAACAAAGGAGCAGGGCGGGAGCTGTCACCCTGCGCGTGTCCCGCACGCTCTTCCCATTGGCCAGCGGATGACTAACTCGGCCAGTGGTTGGCTGGGCGGCCTGTCAGTCAGCCGGGGCTGGGGGTTGAGGTTGTTGTTGTTGTGGGGAAGGTGCAGTCTGCTCGGCCGTTCGGGCAGACACACAGATAAACTGGCAGCCGGGCAGGCTGACAGGCGGCAGTCGGACTTTCCCGAACAACAGCGGACCACAAAGAGCAATGTCCAGCGTGAAACGGTGAGAGACTGGGAACGGGAGGCTGCAGCTGGCGACAAGTCTGAGAGGGGAGCAAACTGGTGATGTGCCCCCCCCCCCCTCCTCTGCACTGGCACCGTGCCGCCTCCCCCCTCTGTGCTGGCGCCATGCCCCCCTCTGCATTGGTGCCATGCCCCTCTATGTGCTGGCGCCGTGCCCCCTCTGCGCTGGCGCCGTGCCCCCTCTGCGCTGGTGCCATGCCCCCTCTGCGCTGGCGCCGTGCCGTGCCCCCTCTGCGCTGGTGCCGTGCCCCCTCTGTGCTGGTGCTGTGCCCCCCTCTGCGCTGGTGCCGTGCCCCATTTGCGCTGGCACCGTGCCCCCTTTGCACTGGCGCCGTGCCCCCCTCTGTGCTGGCACTGTGCCCCCTCTGTGCTGGCACTGTGCCCCTCTGTGCTGGCACTGTGCCCCCTCTGTGCTGGCACTGTGCCCCCTCTGTGCTGGCACTGTGCCCCCTGTGTGCTGGCGCTGTGCCCCCCTCTGCTGGTGCCGTGCCCCCCTCTGCATTGGTGCCATCCCCCCTCTGCGCTGGCGCCGTGCCCCGCTCTGCGCTGGCGCCGTGCCCCCTCTGTGCTGGCGCTGTGCCCCCCTCTGCGCTGGTGCCGTGCCCCATTTGCGCTGGCACTGTGCCCCCTTTGCACTGGTGCCGTGCCCCCCTCTGTGCTGGCACTGTGCCCCCTCTGTGCTGGCACTGTGCCCCCTGTGCTGGCACTGTGCCCCCTCTGTGCTGGCACTGTGCCCCCTCTGTGCTGGCACTGTGCCCCCTGTGTGCTGGCGCTGTGCCCCCCTCTGCTGGTGCCGTGCCCCCCTCTGCATTGGTGCCATCCCCCCTCTGCGCTGGCGCCGTGCCCCGCTCTGCGCTGGCGCCGTGCCCCCCTCTGCACTGGCACCGTGCCCCCCCTGTGCTGGCACCGTGCCCCCCTCTGCGCTGGTGCCGTGCCCCCCTCTGCGCTGGCGCTGTGTCCCCCTCTGCGCTGGCACTGTGCCCCCTCATTAATGCCATGTCTCTCAGCATGCTGCCCCTCCCAGCACTGTGCTCGGACTCTGCTAGCATAGGGTGAAGCAGTGCTGATCGGAGCTGGTAAACTGCAGGCTGAGTTTGTGCAATGATTGGAAATCTTGCCCCTTTCTCTGTCCACTTTGCCTTTTGGCTTCACCTGGTATCTGGAATCATCGCTCTGCAGAAAGCAAATGTACAAACACTTCTGACATTGGTAATTGCCGCTGTTAATGTCCCTATTTATGTGTAACAAGTGCTGTATCTGACCGAGGAACCACATAAGAAATGCTTGCACATATACTAATATGTACTATTTGTTAATGTCCTCAGGGCACCCCAAAGCTAGGCAGCCACTGAATTAATGATTTAGGTAAGGAAGCCAGAGGAGTCCACTTCTTCAGACAATACGAAATGTAAGACTTAAAGTGAGTAATGCTAAGGACCAAAGGATATTGATATCATGGTATAATTGACAAATGAGTGGAGCAATATTAAGACTTGAGATAGTATAATATTAAAATGGCTATACTTTGGGAGAAAGCTAGGTGATGTGGAAGAGCATGGAGATTTGGGGATTCACACACAAGACATTGCAAAAGGGCCACACAAAAAACGTCCACACAAAGTTAATGAAATACTTAGTTTAAGGCAAAGTATGTACAAAAAATAAAAATGTAGTGGTGAGCCTGTATAAAATTTCAATAAGATCACAGTTGAGGCACAGTACGCCGTTTTGTTTCCATGGATGGTAAAAAGATGTTGATAATACAGAGCACATGGCACTTTATTAGAATTATGCCTGGTATCAGGATATACAAGTACAAGAAGGAAATGAGAAAAGCACAACACTGAATGCTAGAAACCTAAGAAACTAAATGCTTAAAATACTCAGCTGGCCAGGCAGCATCTTTGGAGAGAAGTTAAGGTTTTGTATTGATCACCATTTGTTAGTTCTGAAATAGTGAACTTTCTTCCGCAAAGATGCTGCTTGCCCTGCTGATTGTATCCAGTGTTCTGTTTCTATTTAAAAATTGGAAATGTTTTCATTAGAACAGAGAAAATTAAGAATTGATTGATTGATTGAGTGTTTAAAATTGTGAATGGATGGGACAGAGAACATAGAATGTTTCTAGTGCTTTGAGAGGTGTAGAATGATGGGGCATAGACTAAACATACAGACAGATTTTATTTTGGGAGGCTTGTGAGGCTTTGAAATGTGCTTAGTAATTGAAGCAACAACCATAATCAGCATTTCAGAATAGGTTAAGTATATGATTGAAAGTAAGTGATATGGATAGACTATGACTTGTGTGGAGGATGAATGCCAATGTGGAATGGTTAGGACAAATGGGCCTGATGCTGTTACAATTTCTATGTAATTCCATGTAAAATATGGTTATTGTTGCTTCCTAAATGAAATTAAGTTTGAGCAAGGTTCTGCAAACACCAGATGTGAACGACTAGTCAATATATTTTGGTGGTTGGCTAAAAATGCTGGACAAGGCACATCCTTGAAATTGAATGAATGTCTTGCACCTTTCACAATCTCAAGATGTTCCAAGCTTCTTTAAAGTGCAATGGGATAGAACATAGAACAGTACAGCACAGTACAGGCCCTTCGGCCCACGATGTTGTGCCGAACCTTTTCCGAAACCAAGATCAAGCTATCCCACTCCCTATCATTCGAGTGTGCTCCATGTGCCTATCCAAATCTTTTACATTTAGTCAGATGGGACTTCAGTTTACTCTGCTACCCAAAAAATGGCATTTCTGTCAAAGTAGTACTTCCTTGGTACTACGTTGCAATGTAAAATTATTGGATTGAAAATCATGATTTGATGGTGTGCTACTCTGTGAGGTGCATTCCAACACTTTTCACAAATGTAGAGGCACAGTTCTTATTCTCTCAATTTTTCACTCACCAGCAATCAAACTTCATTTTTGTTCAGTGATTGCAGCTGTGCCAAAAATATGAAATTTGATTAATGATTAAGGGCCGTAGATAATTTGGTAAATTGGGCAAGTATATGTTGGGCAAAATGTACACTTAATGACAATACAAAAAGAGAAATGTATGAATTGTCATGTCTTTCTGGTTTTCATAAGTTAGATATAATCATTCTCTAGACTCAAAATCCTGGAGCTTCAATGAGTGTATTTCTTGCATCTCCATGTGGCTGTAGACTAATGGAACCCTGCGTACTGCAGTGCAGCAATCAATATGGCACATTGGAATATATTCGGATAACAATTAATTTCTAGCTCTTTACAAATAATCTAACAATATTACATCCCTCTTTATTTAAAATATATATATATAATGCCTCTATATCAAGATAACTGTTCCAATCATAAACTAAAGGTCAACAATTGACTTTCATCAATAAACTGAATCCCTTCATCTTTTATAGCTTGTTTTCTTTTCTAAAAATATTCACGGTATCATTTAGATGGTGGGACGTTATGCTTTTATATCATCACTCTCAGTAGTGAATTGACATGCTGCACAGGCAAAGTGTGTGTTGCTTCAGAGTGTGCTTGATGTTGTTAGTGTTGTCACTTACTGCTTATTCACTTGTTAGTGATGCTGGTGTTGTTGACCATTACTACTGCCCCAGCTCTGCTGTAGGTTGAATATAGATTCTGTTCCTTCTGATTTGCTTCCGGTTTTAGTCTCTGTATGCCTTTGGAATCTCAACTACAACAACAATTCTTGCTGAGTTTCAGGTTTTCATGATTGGATTCTTTATATGTACACTTTATCTCTACATCAACTCAGGCAGGAATTTGAGATGCTTGTTTAAATGTTGACCTCCTCCTACCTGTGCATCAGTGAGTTGCTTCACTTCCTCCTGGTCACTTGGAGAGAATATCTTGCTTGGCAGAGTTTCTTACACTTTCTTCGTTTGACAGCCCTGCAGGCGATTTCATGTCAGCCTTGAGACGTGTAGATTGGAATGTCGGTAAGGCAAGGTTAGGGTTTTTCTACATCTCTCGGCATTTTGTGAGGGTTCTCTTGATTGCCTTGACCTGTCAAAACCTGTGTCCCCTTGAGTAATATGGTATGAGGTGATGGTGTTAGACCCAAACAGTTCAGCAAATTTCTTAAATTCTCTGGAGGTGAATTGGGTTCCATTTTCATATATTATTCTTTCAGGAATCCCTTGTACAGCAAACAGAACTCTCAATGTTGAGATGGTTGCTGTAACTTTCAAATCTTTTGCCTTTCAGAGGAAAGGGAACTTTGGTAGTAGCCTCCACTATGAGAGATACCATTCTTGATTGTGTCCGAATAAATTGGCTCTCACAGTATGCCAAGGTCTGGCTGGTACCTCAGCAGTTATCATCTTTTTCTGCTTTTCTGCTGAGTATTTATGTGTTTCTGGCACGCAATGCATCTAGACACCATTCTTTTGATATAATTATAGATGCCTATCCTTTAAACAGCTGATCTGACTCTGAGTTTGCCATGTGGACTTCATGTATCTTGCGGAGAAGTTCTTCCTGCGTCATTTTGGATATGATTATTCTGAATCTGGCTGGTAGGGCACCATCTTCTGGTGAGATGTAATTTCTGGTAGACTAGTATTGTCATATTGCTGGCTGTGTTTGCTGTATCTTATCAGACCATCACAGAAACACTTACTGAAAAAGCATCTGTAACTCTTCATCTCTAATGTGAATGAGTTTTGTTGGTGTAACGTTCATTAGGTTTTGGATCTTTATATCTAGATCTTTTGTCTCATGTTTCTCCTGTGACGATAACCGAGATAGGATATCTGCTAGAACCATTTCTATTCCTGGCTTGTATTTCAGAGTACAATCCTCACTCAAAGTCAGAAGAGTAACCTATGCAGTCTTGCTGGAATTCCACACAAATTTTTCTTGTCGATCTGCTGCAGCGGCTGTTGATTGCTCTCCACTATGAACTTTCTCCCATAGAGATGTGTATGGAATTCCTTATATGCATGCACAGCTATTAAAAGTTCTCTTTCAGTGTTGGAATATCAGGTCTGTTACGATCTGGTTAGGGATCAGTAACATTTTGTTTAAAGTGGACGAAATTTGAAATCCCAGGTACTCACAAAGAGAATAAAATGACTAGGTTCCATAGTTTTAAAGAAACATAATAAACCTTACTATACAAAGTCAGCAAATTAAAACAATCGACTATATCAATGATGTACTCTAACATTCAAAATTTACATGAGGATTAACAGGCAAACTGTGATAAACACACCACACTGCACATTAATCCCATGGATTTCTCAGCAACCCACCCAGATGTCAGTGACCACTTTGAGTCACAATATCATGTTCAGACTCAGTCTCCCTCACATGGGATTTCAACTCTTCCCTTTTGAAGATCCCGTCTCTGAATTCCCTCAAAAGCTGCTGGAACTTCGACTGCCTCAATGACTGCTCACCTACTGATGGTTCAGTCACTCCTTCTTTGACTGCTTTCTATGTGATTCACAAAGCTACACTCTAGCTTCTAATTACTAGCACATTTCCAATTCTTTTGCAGACTGCTAGCTAAGCTGGTGCTGCCCTAAGTCTCTCCGAACTCCAGTCTCATGGATGCACTGGACTTGAGCCCTAACTGCCCAGCACAGAGCCTTTTCGGCTCCCCAGGACTTCGTGAAGCCCTAACTTCACTGAACAGTTCTTAAGGCTTCTCTGTAAGCTGCAAATCACACACGGTCCAAACTGCAATCAACAGCTGCACCAATGGCTCCCAGGGCTTCTTCGAACCCTATATGTCTGGAACCTGCCATCAGCATAGCTTTCAGTATAGCTTCTTCCCCTGCTGCAGAACTCTAATACATTGAATCAAGAGAACCTTCTTAAGCTGCACCCATTTTTAAGATCATAGACACATTCAGTGAACTCTGAAAGGTTACAAGCTAATTAGCTCTCTCTCCCAAAACAAAACACTCCTCTGACTGTATTTCTTTGCAAGCAGTATAGACATCATGACTCCAGCTAAGTAAGCTCACTTGCTGTTTTAGGAACTTGTCTTCCTAGCTTTTAACCCCTTAGCACAGTGGTTGGCACTGCTGCCTCGCAGCTCCAGTGACCCGGGTTCAATTCTGGCCTTGGGTGACTCTCTGTGTAGAGTTTGCACTTCCTTCCCATGTCTGCGGGGGTTTCCTCCGGGTGCTTCCAGTTTCTTCCCACAGTCCAAAGATGTGCAGGTTAGGTGGATTGGCTATAGTAAATTTCTCCCTAGTGTCCCAAGATGTGGGGATTAGCAGGGTACATATGTGGGGTTAAGGGGATAGTGCCTGGGTACGATGCTGTGTTGGATAGTCGGTGCAAAATCAATGGGCCGAATGGCCTCCTCCTGCACTGTCGGAATTCTATGATTTAGCTCAATATGGCCCGAATCTTTTAAGATTCCAAGCTGATTTCATTGCGTTTATCCCCAATCAAAATGGAGATGCTCTCTGTTCTGCAACATTGGGGAACCTCTTTGTAGGATTGCCTGAAGCCATGTCTGTGGCTGTTCCATCCCAAAAGATCTGTGCTGAGGTGTTGATGAAGGACACTTTGGTGGCTTTTTGGCCAGGTGCTGGGAGACTGTCCCAAGTTAAACAGTGGGCCTTGACCTCTATGGGGGAGACTCAACTGGCATAGGGGTTGGTGGCGGTGACATTTCTTACTAATTGACCCAATAATGAGCCTAATTAACTACCCATCATTGCTGTGCAGGTAGCCAGTGTGCTCACCCCATTGTGGCAAGATCACTCAGAGGCAGAAACACATGGTTGGCTACTGGACGCATTTGTTTCCATGAGACCTGGAAATATCAGCCCAGTGATCTAAATTGCTGCCTTCTATATTGATAAATTTCATTAGATTGTTTACCCACTGATGACATTGATGTATGAGATGACCTTCGAAGCCTCAAAATCCCTTCAAAAATGAGTGTTATACATAGTGATATCACTTGATGACCTGCTTTGACATTACAATTCTCCTACTTGTGAATTAATAGTATGACCACACTTGTTATTTTGTTAGCAAATCCCAAGGAAGTTGCTCCAGAGACTATTCAGTTACCAGAATGTGAGGGCAGCTTTTTATGAATTTTGAAGATGTGTTTGATTAGAATGCTAAATTCTTTGAGACTCAGTGCTTCTGTAACCAGACATGGATGTATTACGGCAGACTCCCACTGAAGATTTTGCAAAGCTGCCTGTTATGAACTCAAAAGACTACAGTCTTTCTACTGTGACATCTTTATGTAACAGAATGTAAATGGCTGCCCCCAGACATTCCCTCATGGTCGAGGTTATGTGACTGGCACGTCAGGTAGGTCATGTAGTAATGATTGCATTTCAAAATCCATAATTTTTTCCACCTTTTCACAGTGATCAACAGTGCATCAACAGATTTGTCTATCATGTGTAACTGTGAGTTACCCAAGTTATCCACTACAACAACTGTTCTCATGCACTAATAAACAGTTTGTTATTCTCCTTACTCTCTGCAAATGCATTGCATATGTAGTTGTTAAATCCTGCAGGTCTCTTTATGATACACATGTACATTGTCATTAGCTCTTTATCTGGGTGGTGCTTCCTCTCTGGGGAGTGTTGTTCCTGTGGCACTTGTTGTTGTTCCATTTCTGTTGTTGGGGACCAGTGGACGCCTGGGCGTGAGGGTCATTCTGTACTCTGTGCAGGTGGTGAGCTCCTACCTTCCTGATCAGTCACCTGTAGTGAAGGAACAGCCAGCTTCTCTTGTTTGTACATGCCTGTGGTTGCACTGGTATATTTGGTCATTCACATCCACCATGTACAATCTAGGCAACAATTGCTCTATGCATGGTCCAAGTTGTGACATGAGGTGACTCCTGCTGAGAGTGTTGAATGTTGTACCCTGACTGGCTCTCCAATGCTCAACTCTGGTAATGATTTGGCAGTCTTATCAAAATGAATTTTGTCTTTGATTTTTTTTCACTCATGGCAATTACTGCTTCAGTAGCTTTTTTGCTATTGAAAGAGTAGCTTTGGTGCAATTGGACATTAGTCTTTGGACTGGACTACTTTCCATGCCTTCCTTTGGTGTTTTCCCCCACTTGAGAATTGCCTTGTATACATTTGTACTAGATTTGCGCAATTTCTTGATGATCCTTTTACGATTTTCACTGCTACCTCAGTTTTTTCATTTGACTGGGGATAGTGCAGAGATGATGTATAGTGTTGAATTTCCAAATCCTTTGTGAAGTGGCTGAATTCTTCACTCGTGAACTAAGGGCCATTGTCACTCATCACAATGTCTGAAATGCCATAATGACTGAAGTGTCAAGCATTCTACTATATCTCCTGTTGTAATTGATGTAGTCTGGTCTACCTCGCAGTAGTCAGAATAGTAGTCTACAGTGACAAGATAGTCAGTTCTTGTGATAGTGGAGAGGTACTGCCAGTTTCATCCATGGTCTGTCTGGGATGTCATGCGTCATCAAAGGCTCTCTAGCTTGTTTAGTTTGGTGATTAGAACAAACACCACACTGGCCAATGTGGTCTTTAATTTCAAGAACAAAGAACAAAGAAAATTACAGCACAGGAACAGGCCCTTCGGCCCTCCAGGCCTGCACCGACCATGCTGCCTGACTTAACTAAAACTCCCTACGCTTCCGAGGACCATATCCCTCTATTCCCATCTCATTCATGTACTTGTCAAGACGTCCCTTAAAAGTCACTACCGTATTCGCTTCCACTACCTCCCCCGGGAACGAGTTCCAGGCACCCCCACCACTCTGTAAAAAATCTGCCTCGTACATCTCTTTTAAAACTTGCCCCTCGCACCTTAAACCTATGCCCCCTAGTAATTGACTCTTCCACCCTGGGAAAAAGCTTCTGACTATCCACTCTGTCCATGCCTCTCATAATCTTGTAGACTTCTATCAGGTCTCCCCTCAACCTCCGTCGCTCCAGTGAGAACAAACCAAGTTTCTCCAACCTCCCCTCATAGCTAATGCCCTCCATACCGGGCAACATCCTGGTAAATCTTTTCTGTACCCTCTCCAAAGCCTCCACATCCTTCTGGTAGTGTGGCGACCAGAATTGAACACTATATTCCAAGTGCGGCCTCACTAAGGTTCTATAAAGCGTCAACATGACTTGCCAATTTTTAGACTCAATACCCCGGTTGATGAAGGCAAGCATGTCGTATGCCTTCTTGACTACCTTTCCACCTGCATTGCCACTTTCAGTGACCTGTGTACCTGTACACCCAGTTCCCTTTGCCTATCAATACTCCTAAGGGTTCTGCCATTTACTGTATATATCCTATCTGTATTAGACCTTCCAAAATGCATTACCTCACATTTGTCCAGATTAAACTCCATCTGCCATCTCTCCGCCCAAGTCTCCAACTGATCTATATTCTGCTGTATCCTCTGATGGTCCTCATCGCTATCCGCAAATCCACCAACCTTTGTGTCGTCCACAAACTTACTAAATCAATCCAGTTACATTTTCCTCCAAATCATTTATATATATTACAAACAGCAAAGGTCCCAGCACTGATCCCTTAGGAACACCACTTTTCACAGCCCTCCATTCATTGTTCATGCTTGGTCAGGAGAGTACTTGTCTTTCTCATACTCAGTTCAATTCCTTGATAGCTTGTATGGATGGGCTTTAGCATCTCGCCTCTCATCTCCTTCGGGATGATGACTCTATTTCCTTTGTACAAGATGCCATCTTGGGCTGAGAATTCATATTGGTATACATAATATGCTTTTGTGACCACAGATGTGTCCTTGATGCTCTCAAGGCCATCATTTCATCACTTCCTCTTGCAGCACTCGGAGAGTTACACCTTGTTGGGTAGTTCGCTTGATTTGAGCAAAGTGCCTGCCTGTCAGATTGGGTTGATGACTTCCCGAGCATGTCAAACTGCTTCTTCATGTTGAATCTGGAAGATTTCACATTCTGTTCTAGCATGCTTAACTTTCTTCATGGGAAATGCTGCTCTCGACAGTATGTCAGCAATATACATCTGTTTCCCTTGCTTGCATGTCACATCCAGATAATATCATTGTAAATGAAATTATGTTCTTTGCTGACACTTTGGAGCAGATAATAGCAGTTTGAGAAAAATGCTTTGAAGTGGCCCGTGGGTCAGATCCACTGTTATTCTGTCTCTCCGAAGCAGTAATTGATGGGAATGCTCATGTGCAAGAACAATAGTCAGACACACACTCGATCTGAGCGTAGCATCATTCAGTTGGTGTTAATTCTCGGGATGTAGATGTACTGGTTGTCCTTGTTGCATTGTGGTTGCTCCAAGGCTTATGTCACTGGTGTCACACTGTAAGGTAATTGCATCATTCACATCATATAGTACTTCAGCACAGGCATTGTTGTCACAAGTTGTTTGATTTTAGTGAATGCTGCTTCTTGTTCTGTGCCCTAGTACCACTGCACAACCTTGGTAGTGCGCTTGTGTAATGGTACATCTCCCCAACAAATTAGGCAAACATTTTGCTAAATATTTCAGAAATCCAACAAATTGTTGCCCTGCTTTCACTTCTGTTGATTGCTGCTACAGCTCTCATCTTGTCAGGATCTGGGTGAAGATCTTTTGCTCTCAGTATATGACCTATGTACTTGACTTCAGACATCTTCATTTGCAATTTTCTCTTGTTCACCTTCAGATTCATCTGGTGAGCTCTGTCTAGCAATCGTAATAAATTCTGATCATGCTCAGCTATTGTTTCTTCCATTGCTTCTCTACATCCATAGACTGGTAGATCATCCACTATGATCCCCAGTCCGGGGTGATCACTAACTCTCTCATGCTGTCTACATTGATACTGTTCTGGAGCCATGCAAATGCCAAATGGCATGTGCAACCATCTGTATCTTCCGACCGGCAGTTAGGAATCTCCTGCTTCATTTGCCAGTAACCATCCTTTGCAACTAAGGTAATAAAGATCTTTGCCTTGCCACGTTGTGGCAAAATTCCTTCAATGGTCGATCTGGGATGATGAGATTTATTCAGCATTTTATTTAGATCCTTTGGGTTTAAGTATACTCTCAGCTTTCCAGGTTGTTTCACTGCTACCATACTACTAGTCCAGTCTGTGGGAGTTGTCACTTTGATTACTCGCACCAGCTCTTTATCTTGTTTTTTAGGCTTGACTTAGAGATATCTGGAACTCTTCTCTGCAGATGCTGGATTGGTCATACACTCTTCATCAATTTGAGATGATATTCCCCAGGTAGGCATCCAAACCCTGTAAACACGTCTCTATACTCCTCTAGATTATATTCAGCAGTCAATGGTTTTGTGACCTGTGACATGTAGTAAATTTCTGTTGGCACGTTTAGGGTTACCAATCCAAACTTTGTAGGGTCCAACACAGAAGCCCTTCAGCCCATCATGTATGCGCGAGCCACCAAACATCTATCGATTCTAATCCCATTTTCCAGCACTTTGGTCTGTAGCTTTGTAGGCTATGGCATACTACTATCCTTTCAATTTTTAGACTTGCTGTAGCTGAGATGAGTGGCTATTGCAAAATCCAAATCTTCATTCTTGTCATTTCATTGGGCTGTCAGACTTATTTGTCCTCTCTATGAATATTGTGCCATCACATAGCCTCAATCTTATTTTCAAGGGCTTTATTTTGGGATTGCTGTGTTGAGTCACTTCATATAGGTCAGTGAAGGTCATGATGTTGCATGCTGCACCAGTGTCTCTGTGACACTTCTTGTTCACTTGATGCTTTCCTTCTGTGGTCGCCATTCTAACAGTCACAAACCATTCATCACTTATAGACCTAATGGAACCAACCTGTTGAATGGTGTACAGTGCTTTATCAGACTCTTCGTCTGATATCTTTCAAATGGTCATCTGTACAGGCTTATTTGGCTTCCTTCTAGCCAAATACTTGTGTGTGAAATGATTCAGCTTCTTGAAGTTAAACATTGCTTTCCCTGTGCTGCACAATCTTCTTTCCCGTTGTATGATGTCCTCCATAGTATTTGCATCCTTTCCATTGTCTGCAATAGTTCTAGAATATCTGTTAGCATAATGAATCTTATAGTATATTGCGCAGATATGTGTTCTAGAACTCTCTGCTTTTCTGCACACGTTTATCACTTTCTTGAGAGTAGGTTTCTCCTCTCTCAGTAGTTATACTCTAAGTTAGTTCTCTGATGCCTTAAGATTATTCTATTTTTAATGAGATCATTTTTCAGTTGCCTGAATTCACATGATTCTGTGAGCTGTTTTACTACAGTCACGTACTGATCAATGGACTTTTTGTCACCTTGAACCCAAATGTTGAACACATACCATTTATAGGTTGCAGTCACTTGGTGTTCAAACTGTGCTTTCAAGGTTTTCAAAATTTCTGCTGTCTTTTTTCTGTTGTTCAGATAGATTTGGGGTGAAATATAATTTGTAACAGTCTCTCACAAGCAGTGTTAAAAGTGTTGCTACATGTATCGGCTCTGGCTTGTTAATTAAATCTGTTGTAATCTCATTGTTTTGCCATTGCCAGTTTGGTTGCATATGTCCTTTCGTTTTAACAGGAGTTAGGACAGGAAAATTTACATCCATTTTTGTCCAGCCCAGTAGTTTACTTGCAGCCTTCAGTTTGTGTTAGCTTTTCCTTGTCTGTGTTTCTGAGCAGCTTGTAGAAGGTTGGACCATTTCAGTGTTCCTCTTTCAGTGGCTGTGGCTTCTCTTCCAGCCTTTTAAAACTCAATCTCGGCTTCACTCTTGACACCATGCTGAGTTCAAATATGACAATCCTTCTAGTGTAGTGTCTGTATTGAATTTAATGTAACATGGCTGCCCTCCAGGCATTCCCTCATGACAGAGGTCATGTGAATGTGGCAAGCCAGGCAGGACTGTAGTAATGATTGCATTTCAAAACCCAAACACAGCCGTTAGTTTTTGTGGAGTTTGTCAAGTCCACTGCCTGAAGGTTCTGAGTTCACAGGCATAATAATAAGGAGGACATTATGTGTCTCACAGCTGAGGCATTACTTCTAGCATCTCCAAACTTTGTCTCTGAAGTTTAGGGAACTCTTATTTGGTTTTGTGGTCAGTACAGTTGAGCGTGATATTACCTGTCATTTTCCATGAAGGACAGATGGTCTGTACGGTCAAATATATAAGTAGTGGTCCAAATGCTTTATTGCTCTTTTAACAGAACTTTACTGTTGAGTTGCAAAAAGAGGGTCAAATACAATAAAATAATTTAATACATAAGTTTATAATGTCAATTGGGGATTCTTTGTCACTTGAAATTAATCCTGAGCCTCTTTTGCATAATGCTCCAGTTCTGTTCCAAATGAGTGTTAAGGGACTGTACACTGAAGCCCTGAGAAAATACGGCAATGGTTTATGCACCTCATAAATCAGACAATACATGTTTTCTTTTTACTTGTCCCAGCTGTAAAGAATAATGACAGAAAGCCCATGTCCCCCCCCCCCCCCCCCCGCCCCCCGCCCCCGCCCCCTTCCTTCAGTTTGAGGCTGATTATATGAAGAAAGCAAATGTAAGTAACAAAGCAACAGAATACACTCTTTCACCATAGAGGCTGTAGTTTTCATTTTGCAGCTACTGTTGATTCCAGCACCAGCCACTACCATCAGGTCCTACATACTAAGCTGGCAAATGGTTCTCCTCATTGTTCACTCGTACTGTATTGATTTATTGAATGATTTAAGACATTATTTGGTTACTGATAACTTTATTTTCATAGGAAATCCAAATGGTTACATATGGTCCAAGATAAAGGAATTTTGTGGAGTTAGTTAGTCCACACTATTATTTGACTTTTTATAGTAACTTTTAATTGGTGCCTCTAATTTAGTTTTGCAAATGACTTCAGTACAGTACAAGTTTTTATAGTAAAGGCTGGGGTACCTCAGCTGGAAATACAAAGCATTCTATCATATTTCCTTATAGTCTCTCCAATTTGTTTTTAATGTTATTGATACTATGACCAATGCATTGGGCTTTGCCAAGCAGCACCAATTTTATATTGGGCCATAATTTGCTGCCATTATAATAGTGAGGTTAATCACTCTCACTGATTTATGTGGAAGTAGTGCAACAACTTCACTTGTAATTCTCCACCATTAGCTTTGTGAAAACAGTATCTCATTCTCACTCACAGTTGAACAGTGTGTCATCGTATTTGCTGAATAGTTACAAACTACATTTCTCATGAGAAGTTAAGTCGTCAATTTCAGTCTGGGTTGTAGGTACCACTTTGACAACATGCTAACTATTGCTGTTCAACTTCTCAACTCTGAAAATTAACAATTACAAGTGTGGAGGCACATTCCTACAGATTATAATTATTTCAAATTTTAATTTAAAAATGTTTTTATCTCAATCTAATCTTTCTTTTCCTTTCTCTTTTTGTGCTTGATTTGACGTTGAATTAATGCCCTCTTTGCAGTCCTGCTCAATGCTTGACGATCAATTTCACAATCTGCAATTTAATTGGTTAAAGGGACACACAGTTGGCTGCTGAGGCTCCAGTTACACAGTTTCCCTTGGTGCTTATCAACTTGTCACACAGCAAATGTAAAAATCTAGAAGTGTGTAGGCTAGCCTAATTAATGACAGCTGTTAGATGATCTTCTATGGCAAATTATGGCTCATGGTCTAATTTGAACTAAAATGCATGTGCACAGTCCATGAGTTGATGTACTATAAACATTTAATAGAATTCTGGATGGTTCCAAAAAAATTGCTAAGTGGATCCAAGGGACATCCCCCTCAGCATTCTTTAACACCACATTAGACTTGTACTTTACAGTTCACTACAAACCAGTTTGTAGTGAAGCTATAGTTGCACTGTAAGTGCAGATATAAATTCCTGATCTGCATTACATCTGGCTAATACTTTTAGGCTCTCAAGACTTTTGTAGAAGTTCTAGTGTGTCTAACCACCTCTTAAATAATTCCTTTGTAGCTGCTCCTTGCAACTTGGCTGATATCTCCTAATGCAACACAGACTAGGTGCTGAATTTGAAGTCATTGGAGGAAACTTGGTCCTTGTGTTTTCAGCAGACATGATGCTGGACCATAAATGGCCCAGTATCTTACCATTGTGGTCCTTCCCAGCCAGTTCTTAAATCTCACTATTAGTTGTCACTATTGCATTTACCATTTCAACTTTGGGCAATCTTTTTGCCACCTGATACCCATCGTATCACCTCTGACGGTTACCAGACTTCAGTCCATTACAGCTTTCTTACTGAAATGCAATATACTTATAACTGCATACAAGACTTCTTCTCTGATTCTGGCTAATGCCCAACATCCTCTATGCACATGTCATATAGCACCCAACCTTTCAGGAGCCTTTCAGAGATATATCTACATGTTTTCTGGATTTTCTTACACATTTATTGATTCACAGCTTCTGTTTCGGAATGGTCTATGTGTCAAAAACTATTTGAACTAAAACAACAGTTACTTTTACAAAAGTGAAATACTGCAGGTTTTGGAAATCTGCAATAAAAGAAAATTTACTGAAACTGCTGAGCATGTCAGGCAGAATCTGTTGAGAGAAACTGCATTTCAATGATCTGAAATGTTAATTCTGTTTCTCTCCACAGATGCTGTCTGACCTGCTGAGCATTTCCAGCACACTTTTGTTTTTAATTAAACAATTATTTTTGCTGCAGTCTCACATTACCTTTGCCGCACACATAACTTTCCAGATATAAATCTTTATTTTTTCCTTTCCTTTATGCTCATAAGTGCTTATATCCTTTAGGCTTTTTAATTCTCTGGGTATAACCTTGATCTTTGGGAAACAGATGTTGAACACCCAGTTCATTAGCATGGCAGCCATCAGGAGTTTAGATTCGCAGCATTATCCACTTAATTCAAGTTCTTTATTGGAACCTGATCTAACTTTACACGTTCATACTGAACCCTTTGTTTTGAATGAAGTGGAACATTTGAAATATTGCCTTTGTATTATAGATTGTAAATTCCTGCTTAACATTTTAAGTAGCATTTTAAATCTGCAAGCCTTGCTTGTACTCAGTATTTGTTAGATGCCTTTCTGTATGATTAAACATTTCTTTGCTTGGGTTGAATAATGAATTGCAGAGGTTATTTTGTTTCGACAAAATACTGGTATGGAAAGTAAAACCAGTATTTTGTGCAGTTTATTTTCAGTTTAATAGTTACCTTCCTTGCTCTTTGCTTAATTTAAAACTTTTTTATAATTTGCAATCAAATATATAGGTCTAAATTTGGATATTTGAAAGTGTATGATTTATTTCTTGCTGATGGCAGGCTGTTATTTTGTTCCTCATAAAATGCCATGATCTTAAGACTATAGCACAATGTTGGCAAATGCACAGTTTACACAGGAAATGCTTACAGTACATTCCTAACTGTACCATACTTGAAGGTATTGCATGCATCTGCAACAAATATACTCTGTGGAAAATGTTGCACGCTATGCAGTTGTTTTAATATAGTTAAGTATGATAAATAAGTCTCTTGGCAGAAATATAAAGGTTAAGCAAAATACAGTTACAGAAAGTGGAGCACGACAGAAGAGAAACCAAACACATTAACTGCTTGGAGTAACTCATTATATGTAGTTTGGAGTAACTATTTGAAAACCACATTTTTATGAAAGTCTGCTGTAAAAGTTATTTTTGTGACTTTCAAACAAAGATTGGAAATATTGCTGACATGGTCTTTGCATCTTATTCTACATTGATAAGAAATGCAAGTGAAAAGTAATTAAGTTGGCTATTTATGCATTGTAGTCTTTCATATTTAAATATAATGATTCTTGTTGGAAAGAGAATCTGTCGTGATGTGGAGACAATCATTAAGGCTACATTAGAGAGAGGTAAGATCTCCTGTATGTTTCATAAATGAAAATAGCTCACTTAGGTTTGCGAGCCCACTGCCATTCATGTTTCTACTTGGGAAATTAAGCTCCTGCTGCTTATACCTATTTACGCTACTGAGTGTTACTGCTTGTCAGCTTGTAGAATCAGCCAAAATATCTTCTCAGTATCCACTTTATAAAACTTTGGGTTGAACTTGAGAACTTTGGATCACTTTAGTTCCCCTTCCTGCTTCAGTTTACTTTGTTCCAGCATATCTTTTGCTAAATAAACACTTCTAAAATTAGGAAAAGTTTCATTTTGAAACTTAAAAACACTTTATTTTTGTTAACAAACTACAGCAAAATTATAAAAACAAACTAAAAGTAAGTCAGTACGTTATTTCCCATTCTTGTAAAGTATTGTTCTCTGAGACAACCTATTCAAGGTCTACTGAAATCAAAACAGTACAAAACAGATTTCCTGTAAGTGGTCATATGTCTTTCACAAGTAATACATGTTAACAACAAATGACTAATAGTGAATGCAGTTAATTTACAAAATGTTCTCTCCCTTTGTTTCTTAGCCTATTCCCAGTATTTCTCATACTTTATGTCAAAAACTGCAGCTTCTGTAAGTGAGCCTTCACTCTAGAATAACTTGTATGGCTTTATATGCACAATACCTGATAATGTTGCTTTACTTACCTGATGTATATACACAAAATTTAACAAGCAAGGCATCTCATTTAATAGCTTTTAATTAACATTTAAGATTTAAATGAATATTTACCCTTTGTCTCTCTTATCTCTTTCTTAATCCCATCTTTCTTTCCCCCTATTTTGCTCTCTTTATCTGATTTGACATTGAACATCTATTCTGAACATCTTGGTTTGGACTTGTTGCTGCTTATTAATAATTATTCAGTCTAATTGCTTGGGGGATACATAGTGCTTGCAATGTTCACTTAGGTCCCAGGTGCTCTGCAAGGGATACTGCAGTCCATTGATAGTTGGCTGACATGAGCTTCCGGTACAAAAATCCAGGAACTCCCAGCACAGAATCCTATGGAAAGTCTTTGGGCAAGTGCAAATGTAATGCATTGTGTCTAGATCTCTCCGTTGTACTTTTTCAGTAATTATACCGTAGCCTGTCCATTTGCAATATGCTCAATTACTTTCAAAATCTGTCTTTTCAACATGTTTCAATTCCTGTCATAATTTATACTTTGTTTTTCTTTCTTCTTAAATGTTCACCATTGCCCTCTTTACTGTAAAATGTTTTGAGTTACATATACAGAGGAAGACATATATGATGGTGCTTGCATTACATTAAATGGTTTACTTTGAACTAAGGTGATTTCACTTTGCAATAGCCACAATTTTTGTACTGTAAATGGCCCATTAACTGATGCCTGTAAATGTCTTCGCTTATATCTGTAATTGTCTGAGATATTCCCTGATGTTAGAACAAAGAAAATTACAGCACAGGAACAGGCCCTTTGGTCCTCCAAGCCAGCACCGAACATGCTGCCCGACTGAACCAAAACCCCTTACCCTTCCGGGGACCATATCCCTCTATTCCCAAACTATTCATGTATTTATCAAGAAGCCCCTTAAAAGTCACTGTTGTATCTGCTTCCACTACCTCCCCTGGCAGCGAGTTCCAGACACCCACCACCCTCTGTGTAAAAAACAACTTGCCTCATACAGCTCCTTTAAACCTTGCCCCTTGCACCTTAAACCTGTGCCCCCAATAATTGACTCTTCCACCCTGGGAAAAAGCTTGATAATTTCCAAAATTCCATTCTACTTTTTCTGTCAGTGTTTAAGAGATAGTATATCCCTTTTCTTCTTGTTTGGTTGCATTTGTTGGGTATTTTCATGCTAGTTTAATGTAAGCTGAGTAAAGTAACTCTCTGAGCATTCTATAGTATGGGTTGCAGAACACACCAACTTAACCTGGGAGTTTGGCATTCAGTATGCTTGACCTGAAATACATAAGGTCTGTTTGCTTTTACTACATTTACTGCAGTAAACTAACTAAACTAACATGAAAATACTCAACAAATGCAACCAAATGTATCTTCATGCAGAAATAAAAACAGAACATGGTGGAAATACTGAGCAGATCAGGTAATATCTGTGGAACGAAACAAAATTGAAGTTTTAAGTCAATGACCTTCCTTCATCCGATGAAAGGTCAGTGACCTGAAAAGTTAATTTTTTAAATGCTTTTTGATTTGAGTGCAAAATGCCCTCCAGTCTTTTTTTAAAATGGAGAACTGAATGTAAAACTGAAGGCTGTGTTTATGATTAGAGATTAGCTGTAAGTGATTAGCCTGCTCCATATTGATTGGTAAATTCAATTTTATCACAGAAGAATGCAAGATCAACCAATTTTGAAATTCACACATGCCACTTCTGCATCAACACTGAATCCTCCATAATTTTTCTTTCTTGGCAAGAAGAAATAATATGGCAGTGAATGTTTGATGGCAAGGTCATAATAGTTAAATTTAGATGTGCATATCTTCCTTTCAGCAGTATATTATTGATACATGAAGAAATTACCTGCCAATATAAACTACTCTAATATAGTCTCAGGTAATGTATTGGTTTTAAAACACTACTGTTGGAAATGAGTGGTAAAATGGCAGTGAATGATTAAATCTACAACTGTTAGAGCATAATAATGGTCTTGGCTATGGATGAGCAATTTGGATGTGCTTGGTTCACAACTCCATGGCCCCTAATTTGCACACAGTGGACTCCCAGCTAGTCAAATGGAAGATTAATCAGCAAGTAAATAAAATTAAATACATGCAGAGCTTGTTGTATTTGACTCATAGTAAATAACATCAATGGTTTGATACTTCTCCAATTCATTTTATTCATTGAAGATAGATACTTTTGCAAGATAAGCAAAAACATCTGTTCAGATATAAATAGTAAAGGGATGTTTTATACTATGGAGCTCTATATCTCCTGTCCTAAATATACTGATTGTTTTGAAAATTTATAGTTAAAACACCTATGTAATTTGAGATAATTCAAATTTGTTTAAAACATGATCAGAGCTAGTTATCATGTGCTTCAGTTTATAGAACCATTGCTACACAAAGTTGGAAAGAATATTTCCAAACTGTGAAGTTTAATAAATATGGCTTGATGGCAGCATTCTCATCTCTGAGTCAGAAGGTTACGAGTTCAAGTCCCTCTCTGGAGATTAGAGCAAAAAACTTTGGCTGACACTCCAATATATAGGAAAACACTTTATATAATACCTTACAGCTTTGGTTGACCCCAGGTTAATTAAACCCTCGGAATCCAAATCCTCATTATGTTCTGCCATTTTTGATTTTTTTTTTGAGCTACAAAATGTGCATATACAGGTAGTGATATACCTTATTGCATCTTTAAACTATATAGTAGTGACTAATGGGTAATCTTACAATACTCTGTTGCTTAGACCATAATAAGAGTTTTAACAAGACCAAGTTAAAGTCCAACAGGTTTATTTGGTAGCAAATGCCATTAGCTTTCGGAGCGCTGCTTAGACCATAACACATAGGAGCAGAATTAGGCCATTTGGCCCATCGGGTCTGCTCCACCATTCAATCATGGCTGATATTTTTCTCATCTCCATTCTCCTGCCTTTTTCCCATAACCCCTGATCCTCTTATTAATCAAGAACTTATCTATCTCTTTCTTAAAGACTCTCGATGACCTGGCCTCCACAGCCTTCTGTGGCAAAGAGTTCCACAGATTCACCACTCTCTGGCTGAAGAAATTCCTCCTCATCTCTGTTTTAAAGGATTGTCCCTTAAGACTGAGGTTGTGCCGTCTGGTTCTAGTTTTTCCTACTAGTGGAAACATCCTCTCCATGTCCACCCTATCCGGGCCTCGCAGTATCCTGTAAGTTTCAATAAGATCCTCCCTCATCCTTCTAAACTCAAACAAGTACAGACCCAGAGTCCTCAACCTTTCCTCATACGACAAGTTCTTAATTCCAGAGATCATTCTTGTGAACCTCCTCTGGATCCTTTCCAAGGCCAGCACTTCCTTCCTTAGATATGGGACCCAAAACTGTTCACAATACTCCAAATGGAGTCTGGCCAGAGCCTTATACAGCCTCAGAAGTACATCCCTGCTCTTGTATTCTAGCCCTTTCGACATGAATGCTAACATCGCATTTGTCTTTCTAACTGCTGACTGAACCTGCATGTTAACCTTAAGAGAATCTTGAACAATGACTCCCAAGTCCCTTTGTGTTTCTGATTTCCTAAGCATTTCCCCATTCAGAAAATAGTCTATGCCTCCATTCTTCCTTCCAAAGTGCATAACCTCACACTTTTCCACATTGTATTCCATCTGCCACTTCTTTGCCCACTCTCCTAACCTGTCTAAGTCCTTCTGCAGCCCCCCTACCTGTCCCTCTACATATCTTTGTATCCGCAAACTTAGCAACTTAACACAGGGTAAAGATGTAGATATCATGTTTTCTACTTTTTCTTGTTCCCATGAATCTTTTTCAAATTTGCCAAATAATGTTGCAGTTGTGTTTCAGTGAACCAGTGCCAAACAGTGACATGTTCATGATTCAGAGAATATTAAGTTGCCAGGTGAGATCTGCCTCTCATTAAAGTGGTGATGTAACAGGGAATGGAACCTCCACTCTGCTGATTCTACTGATTTTTAAAACTACCGATGTCAGCAAAGTTTGAATGTTAATTCTTTTCTCTGTTTGTCTGCTAAGCAGCCACCAACATGCTCCATTCTCCTCGGCATTGATCAGAAATACCAAAACACTCATCCCACATTGACAACATTTCCTGCTGAAGAGAAAGTAGGGTTAAAGTTAACATCTGTTTACTAAAGGCATTATTCAAACCAGAGGGTTACTCAGTACCCAGCTGAAAAATTAAGTTTGTTCCTCAAGCTTGCATTAATTTTCAGTGGAACAATATAGAAGACAACAATACCCAAGTGGTCAGGGGAATGGAGAGTTGAAATGGGAAGCGATGAAGCTTGAGGATAGAAGGAAGGTGGTCAGTAAAGCATGATGCACCATCAATCGAGCAAAGACTAGTTTGTATGCAAGAACAAATAGGCTTTTATTAGCAAAAGACTTGGAGCACACCCATGCCGATGAACTGGTCCAGACTGAGGCAGGGGGGTGGGGAGCAGTCGCCTTTATACCTGGACCAGGGGGGAGAGGAGTCTCGGATAGGGCCGGCAGGGATGTGTCCAGGCATGTCACATATACAGGTAATAAGCTAACAGTGGTTTACCACAAAGCAGTCAATGGGCAATGTGATGCCCGTATTTAAAAAGAGGGACAGAATGCATCACAGATCCATCAGTCTCACTCCGGATTCAATTCATTTGCACTGAATAATAGGAGTAAACTGGAAGATCTGAATAACAGTAACCTAGCAAACAAATTAGTGTAGATTCAGAAAAGGAGATTATGCCTGACTAACATTTCTGACTTTGAGCATGCTGTTTCACATCTGGAAAAATTATACTTTTCACAGGCGTTTGATAAAAGTCCTATGAACAGCTTTTAGTTAAACTCAAAGATGGGGTGAATCAGGATAAACTTTGAAAATAGCAAAACGAAACTGATTGACAGATAGAAAGCAATGCGTCCTAATTAGAGGAACAAAGGTGAGGTGGGGAGAATAGAAAATGGGAGTTTCCCAGGGCTCAGTGTCAGGATCACTCATTTCTCCATATGACCTAGACTTAGAAATTCAATGCAAAGTGATAAAATTAACTAACTAGAAGGGGTAGTGGCATAATGATTGTACCTTTAAGAATGATTAATGATGAGTTGTTAAGTAAATTCAGTTTAAACCTGTACAGCCAATGCAAAGCAGCAATTAACTGAGATGCAAGGGAGATATTCAACAGCTACAAACCATGCAGTCTAAGCCATGCTGAACACTGAGGAGAATTGGCTTTACAAGCTGGAAATTATGCATCTGAGTGGTAATTTTGTAGGGATATGCAAGATGATAAATTGGTCTGGAAAATGAAAATCTTTCAAATAAATTGTTGGAGTAGAATCAGAAAGGTCATCAGGGAATGATCAACACTTGGTGTAAACATTCCAGTGGAGTAGTGGGGACAATAGCCTTAAGAAATAGCTAGATTTTGCATTGGGAGAATGGTGGCCAAACAATGGGTTATCTTCAAAGAAGAGAGGGTTCAGGCAGAACCAAAGTTACGTTCTCCTGAAAGGGAAAGGGAGGGTAAGCAAATCCAGAGCTTCCTGGATGACAAAAGAGGTAGAAATTAAGAGAAAGAAAAAAGTATGTTTATGACAGATGTCAGGTAGATAATACAGTTGAAAGTCAGGCTGAATATAGAATGTACAGTGGAGAGGTGAAAAAGCAAAGGTGAGAATCAAAGAAGACTGGCAGCTAACAAAAAGATTGTGGTAACATGGCTCCTTTAAGGCATCATGTAGGCATGGGAAACCGGGCCAATTGGGAGTGAGGAGTTCTGCCAGTTTGTCAGGTGGTATACACCATGTTTGGTCAGTCCCTTACCACCCAGCCTTCAGTGGCTTGGCAGACCAAGTCATACAAGCATTTTAAGCTTCTATGAAAAGAAAGCTCTGAGGCACTGATCTTATGCTTGGCGAGTTTCTTGTTATTGTATAACCTACACCGAACCCCACCACTTAGGTTTCAACAGCTGAATTATTTATGAGGCACCACCTACAAATCCAGTTGGATTTGGTGTTTCCAGATTTGTCGGGGTGGGTGGAGGTTAGGCGAGCCTCCCAGAAAGAACACCAAGACTCGAAGAAAGGATGCAGAGTGTTCAAGGTCGATGACCTAGTCATGGTGAGGAACTTTGGTGGTGGACCAACCTGGGCGTCAGGAAGAATTGTAGAGAACGCAACCCGTTTTGTACGTGTTAGAAGTACAAGGTGCCATCCGAAAAAATGGTTCGAGGAAGAGGACTGGAGAATTGCAAATGTTACAGTCTTGTTCAGAAAGTGGTATAAATATTAGCCGAGCAACTACAGACCCATCAGTTTAACTTTGGTAGTAGGGAAACTTCTAGAAACAATAATTTAGGACAAAATTAATAGCCACGTAGACAGATGCAGGTAAATAAGGAAAGCCAGCATGGATTTCTTCAAGGAAAATCGTGTTTTAACTAATTTGCTTGAATTTTTGGAAGCGGTAACAGGTTTAAGTGCAATTTTGTTGATGTGGGGAATGTGGAGTTTCAAAAAACTTTTGATGCAATGCCAAACAACAGTCTTATGAGCAAAGTTTATAGTTCATGGATAAAAGGAATAGTAGCAGACAAGAGGGCTGTTCTAACCTTGGGCAGTTCCATCTATATTTGCAGACCAGGAGCGAGGTCACTTGACCCCCTTGACTCTATCTTGTTACAATGGAGATTGCTCATTCTTCATGTTCAAAGAACATAAAATGTTCATTTTTCATATATCCGTGAGTACATCTCCATGGGTATGACATAATGTGGAGATGCCGGCGTTGGACTGGGGTAAGCACAATAAGAAGTCTCACAACACCAGGTTAAAGCCCAACAGGTTTATTTGGCAGCACTAGCTTTCGGAGTCTCAGGTTCCTTCATCAGGTGAGTGAGGACTTGTGTTCTCAAACAGGTCATACATAGACACAAACTCAATTTACAAGATAATGTATGGAATGCGAGTCTTTACAGGTAATCAAGTCTTAAAGGTACAGACAATGTGAGTGGAAAGAGAGTTAAGCATAGGTTAAAGAGATGTGTATTATCTCCAGCCAGGACAGTTAGTGAGATTTTGCAAGCCCAGGCAAGTCGTGGGAGTTACAGATAGTGTGACATGAACCGAAGATCCCGGTTGAGGCCGTCCTCATGTGGGCGGAACTTGGCTATCAGTTTCTGCTCAGCGATTCTGCGTTGTGTGTCGTGAAGGACGCCTTGGAGAACGCTTACCCAAAGATCAGAGGCTGAATGCCCGTGACTGCTGAAGTGTTCCCCGACTGGAAGGGAACACTCCTGCCTGGTGATTGTCGAGCGGTGTTCATTCATTTGTTATCGTAGCGTCTGCATGGTCTCCCCAATGTACCATGCCTCGGGACATCCTTTCCTGCAGCCTATCAGGTAGACAACATTGGCCGAGTCGCAAGAGTATGTACCGTGTACCTGGTGGATGGTGTTCTCACATGAAATGATGGCATCCATGTCAATGATCAGGCACATCTTGCAGAGGTTGTTGTGGCAGGGTTGTGTGGTATCGTGGTCACTGTTCTGAAGGCTGGGTAGTTTGCTGCGGACAATGGTCTGTTTGAGGTTGTGCGGTTGTTTGAAAGCAAGAAGTGGGGGTGTGGGGATGGCCTTGCCGAGATGTTCGTCTTCATCGATGACATGTTGAAGGCTCCGGAGAAGATGTCGTAGCTTCTCTGCTCTGGGGAAGTACTGGACGACGAAGGGTACTCTGTCCGCCGTGTCCTGTGTTTGTCTTCTGAGGAGGACGGTGCGGTTTTTCGCTGTGGCACATCGGAACTGTCGATTGATGAGTCGAGCGCCATATCCTGTTCTTATGAGGGCGTCTTTCAGCGTCTGTAGGTGTCTGTTGCGATCCTCCTCGTCTGAGCAGATCCGATGTATATGGAGGGCTTGTCCGTAGGGGTGGCTTCTTTAATGTGTTTAGGGTGGAAGCTGGAGAAGTGGAGCATCGTGAGATTATCCGAGGGCTTGCGGTACCGTGAAGTGCTGAGGTGACTGTCCTTGATGGAGATGCGTGTGTCCAAGATTGCAACTGATTCCGGAGAGTAGTCGAGACAGCCAAGGACTCAATTTTTGCCCCACCACTAAAATGGACCCCATCAGTCTCACAGCAGACACAGAGGAATTCATCAGGCGAATGAGGCTGCGGGAGTTCTTCAACAAACCCCAAGAGGCCAACAGCGAACACAATGAGACAGCCAATGAACCGGGACACCCGACAGAGGGATCCGCGGTGCAGCAACCAAAGAGGAAAGAGTCAAATTGGACTTCTTCGGAAGGCCGCTGCCCTCGACTCGACATGTATGCCCAAGCCATCAGGAGGTGCGTCAATGCCAGATTCATTAGCCACACTCACAAGACAGCCCCGAACGTTAGCCAAGCACAATGCAATGCCATCCGCGCTCTCAAGACCAACCACAACATTGTCATCAAACCAGCAGACAAAGGAGGGGCCACCGTCATACTGAACAGAACGGATTACTGCAAAGAAGTGTACCGAAAACTGAACAACGAGGAACACTACAGACAGTTACCTGCAGATCCGACCAAAGAACATACCCGTCAACTCAACAGATTGATCAAGACCTTTGATCCGGACCTTCAGAGCACCCTCCGTGCTCTCATCCCATGTACTTCCCGCGTTGGAGATCTCTACTGCCTCCCGAAGATACACAAGGCCAACACACCCGGCCGTCCCATCGTATCAGACAATGGGACCCTGTGCGTGAACCTCTCCGGCTATGTCGTGGGCATCCTGAAACCCATTGTACAAAGAACCCCCAGCTTCTGTCGTGACACTACGGACTTCCGACAGAAACTCAACACACATGGAGCAGTTGAACCAGGAGCACTCCTCATCACAATGGATGTCTCGGCACTCTACACCAGCATCCCCCACGATGGTGGCATTGCTGCAATGGCCTCAGTACTCAACGCCAACAACTGCCAATCTCCAGATGCAATTCTACAACTCATCCGCTTCATCCTGGACCACAGCGTCTTCACCTTCAACAACCAGTTCTTCATTCAGACACACGGAACAGTCATGGGGACCAAATTCGCACCTCAATATGCCAACATCTTTATGCACAGGTTCGAACAAGACCTCTTCACTGCACAGGACCTTCAATCGATGCTATACACTAGATACATCGATGACATTTTCTTCCTTTGGACTCATGGTGAACAATCACTGCAACAACTATTTGATCACATCAACAAGTTCCATCCCACCATCAGACTTACAATGGACTACTCTCTGGAATCAGTTGCATTCTTGGACACACATATCTCCATCAAGGACGGTCACTTCAGCACTTCACGGTACCGCAAGCCCACGGATAACCTCATGATGCTCCACTTCTCCAGCTTCCACCCTAAACACGTTAAAGAAGCCATCCCCTACGAACAAGCCCTCTGTATACACAGGATCTGCTCAGATGAGGAGGATCGCAACAGACACCTACAGACGCTGAAAGATGCCCTCATAAGAACAGGATATGGCGCTCGACTCATCAATCGGCAGTTCCGACGTGCCACAGCGAAAAACCGCACCGACCTCCACAGAAGACAAACACGGGACACGGCGGACAGAGTACCCTTTGTCGTCCAGTACTTCCCCAGAGCAGAGAAGCTACGACATCTTCTCCGGAGCCTTCAATATGTCATCGATGAAGACGAACATCTCGCCAAGGCCATCCCCACACTCCGACGTCTTGCCTTCAAACAACCGCACAACCTCAAGCAGACCATTGTCCGCAGCAAACTACCCAGCCTTCAGGAGAACAGTGACCACAACACCACACAACCCTGCCACAGCAACCTCTGCAAGACGTGCCGGATCATCGACATGGATGCCATCATCTCACGTGAGAACACCATCCACCAGGTACTCTTGCAACTCGGCCAATGTTGTCTACCTGATACGCTGCAGGAAAGGATGTCCCGAGGCATAGTACATTGGGGAGACCATGCAGATGCTACGATAACAAATGAATGAACACCGCTCGACAATCACCAGGCAGAAGTGTTCCCTTCCAATCGGGGAACACTTCAGCAGGCACGGGCATTCGGCCTCTGATCTTCGGGTAAGCGTTCTTCAAGGCAGCCTTCACGACACACGACAATGCAGAGTCGCTGAGCAGAAACTGATAGCCAAGTTCCGCACACATGAGGACGGCCTCGACCGGGATCTTGGGTTCATGTCACACTATCTGTAACACCCACGACTTGCCTGGGGTTGCAAAATCTCACTAACTGTCCTGGCTGGAGACAATACACACCCCTTTAATCTGTGCTTAGCCTTCTCTCCACTCACATTGTCTGTACCTTTAAGACTTGATTACCTGTAAAGACTCGCATTCCAACTATTATCTTGTAAATTGAGTTTGTATCTGTATATGACCTGTTTGAGACCACAAGTCCTCACTCACCTGATGAAGGAGCTTGAGACTCTGAAAGCTAGTGCTGCCAAATTAACCTGTTGGACTTTAACCTGGTGTTGTGAGACTTCTTACTATGACATAATGGCAGACTCTGGATAAAAATGAAACTACTTAACGTCCATATGAAGCAAATTTCCCTCCTTAGAATTACAGAATCATGGAACAAAAAGACCATTCTACCCAGTTTGTTTGTGCTGGCTCATTGGAAAGAACGTTCCAACTGGTTGTACTCCCCCACTCTTTCCCCATGGCTCAGCACCTTTTTCTTTTTTCAAATATTTATCCACTTCCCTTTAAAAAGTTGTTATTGAATCTGCTTCCATCACCCTTTTAAGCAGTGCATTCAGGTCATAACAATTCACTATGTAATTTTGTGCTACTCATGCCGTCTCTGGTTCTCTTCCCTTCTCCTTTAAACTTGTGCCCTTTGATTATTGACCCTTCTGCCACAGGAAACAGTTTCTCTTTATTTACTCCAAAATCTTTCAAAATTTTGAACACCCAGAAAAAATCTCCCCTTGATCTTTTTTCCTTTAAGGAGAACATCCTGGTTTCTCTAGTTTCTCCTGTTTCTCTAGTTTCTCTTGTAACTGAAATCTTTCAATATTGATACAAGAATGAAGAGTCTTGATAAATTATAGAGGGCTTTGGTGAGACTATAAGAGAAAATGTTGGAAAATCTCAGCAGGTCTGGCAGCATCTGTAAGGAGAGAAAGAAGCTGACGTTTCGAGTCCAGATGATCTAGCTAGGGTACTGTGTGCACTTGTCCATTCTATATCTAAGGAAGGATGTACTTCCTTGGGGCCAGTACAGCAAAGGTTCACTATATTGGTTCCTAGGATGAGAGGATTGTTGTTCAATGAGAAGCTTAGTAAACTGACTCTGAAGTGACCTAACATGGTAGATACTAGAATGGTTATTTCCCCTGCCTGGGGAATCTAGAACATGGGGGTCACAGCCTCAGGATAAGGGACTAATTTCTTTTGGATTGAGATGAGCAATTTTTTCACTTAAATTTGTGTACCTTTGGAATTTTTTACTGCAGAGAATTATGGGTACTCCATTGTTGATGAGATCGAAGGCTGAGTGGATAATGTTTTTAATATTTCAGGGAATTGAAGGTTGTGGGGAGCAGGTGAGAAAGTGAAGTTGAGGCAGAAGCTCAGCTATGATTGTACTGAATGGTGGGGCAGAATTGAGGGGACACATGGTCTCTTGCTCCTATTTCTTATGTTTTCTATACCTACTCCAAACAAGATATTATGATCTCTGTTTTTCAAATGCCTCCACCTGATTGTACTTCATTCCTCAAAATCAGATACAGCCTAGCTTCCTTCCTTGCTAAGCTTGAAACTTACAGATCAAGAACGTTTTCTTGTATACATTTTGGGAATTTCTTCCCTGTGTTGTCTTTTACACTGGATAAAGGCAAATTACTGCGGATGCTGGAATCTGAAACCAGATGTCTTTTACACTGTTATTTTCACAATCTATATTGGGACATTTAAGTCCTCAATTATCACTACTTTTTCACTTTTCCACTATTTACCTCCATTTGATTCCTTCTTGGAAATTATAGGCCTGGAGTTTGCAGTCATCGGTGAAATTAAGTTGCTTGCCATTGACCATAAAGAAAGCTGCCTACAAAGGTTTAGTGAACTCTACAGTGTGGATTTCACCTTTCCTGATATTAACTTCCTTCTGATGCCAAACCATAGGGATCTTCAGGCATCCAGCAACACTGAAGCAGGATAGTCAGCCAATCACATTGATCAATCCTCGCAGCAAACCAGGAAGTTAAAAAAACAGTGATTATCATTTACATCTTATGACTTTTACAGAAAATGAAATAAAGATTGAAACACACACAAAGATGAAGGCAAAAACTGAAGTATAAATTCAAAAATTGCGTTTTATTCAAAAACGATAGGATTTTAATCATATTGGGATAAATTGATATTTCACGCGTGCATTTCATTTTTTGAAATTGGGTCATTCAGCTTAATATGTCATTAAAATTTCCCAGTCACACCTCAGTCAGTAAAGCATAGTCTTTTGGGGGAGGATGCGGGTCCACATTGGAATTAGAGTGCAAAAAAGTGAAAGTTTGCGTCAACTCAAATGAGGTATACAAAACCTTGTGGAGGAGCAGAGAATTACTGATAGCAACTGTGCATGTGCAGATAATAGAATTTGCTGTCACTTTTATATGTCATGGTGGCAAATGAAGTTTCATCATCATTCCAACATCAAAATCCAAGCTATAGTCTAACTAGGCACCCCTCCATCTCTTAACTCCATGTTGTCAGGCTGGTTAGTGTTTTAAATCTGTGAATTAACACTCCTACTGATTGTCTTGCATGAATATGGAGCAGAAGTGTTCCAAACCTTTCTTGTCCACATCACCGCTATTTCCAGTCCTTTGGTACTGTCGTCAAAATGTAGATTTATCCACCAATTGGCATCACTTTGCGAAGATGGAGAGAATCCTTAGGTGGATGTTTTTCTATCTATTCCATAATTTGGCCTCTTAGGCAGAATCAGCCACATACATTATTTTATGGAGAGATTGTAAGAGAAGCATGATAACATATTTTGCATTTGTGAATACTGCTGAGTTTAAGACCTGTCCTATGATTGTTAGGTAATCCTAGAAATGACTATATCTAATTCTACTAACATTGGGTTCATCAAGATGTTTGCAGAATACTGGTACAAACTTTCTGTCTTATGCAGATGAAGATAATCAATCTTTTTAAAGTCATTTAGAATGTGCTCACTCATCTGGTGGCACTAGGCAACCTTCCCAAATTGGGCTGCTTACAATCAGACATTGCAGCAAATTGTACATTTAGAGTGACTTCTTTGGAACCTCTTGGAAAATCTTGACTGACTTATTTAGACTTGGACCAATGCAGGAGAGTGAGCAGCAAGACTCTGCCACTGGCCCTTGTTCATTACAATCTCTTTCACTGCAGTCCAGGTGGTGGCCCACTCTTTAGGGTCCTCCTTAAATGTACTTCGCCAGGTCTTCTTTGGCCAGCACTGTCATCTTAGAAACATATAAAATAGGAGCAGGAGGAAGCCAGCCAGGCCTTTCATAGAATCCCTATGGTGCAGAAGGAGGCCATTTGGCCCATCGAGTCTGCACCAACCACAATCCTACCCAGGCTCTATCCCCTTAATCTCACGTATTTACCCTGCTAGTCCCCCTGACACTAAGGGGCAATTTACCATAGCCAATCAACCTAACCCACACATCTTTGGAGTCTGGAAGGAAACCGGAGGACCCAGAGGAAATCGACACAAGACACGGGGAGAATATGCAAACTCCACTTAGCTTTGAGCCTGCTCTGCCAGTCATCCAACTCAATAGCTTGATTCCATCTCTTTCAGATATTCTTTGATCCCTTTTGCCTCAAGAGCTATACATCTAACTCCTTCTTGAAAACATACAATAATTTGGCCTCAATAGTTTTTTGTGATGGCGAATTCCACAGATTCACCACCCTCTGGGTGAAAAAATTCCTTCTCATCTCAGTCCTAAATGGTCTACCTCTTATTCTCAGACTGTGACCCCTGGTTCTGGACGTTCCCACCATCAGGAACATCCTGTCTGTAGCTTCTAACCTGTCCAGTCCTGTTAGAATTTTATAGGTTTCTAAGAGATCCACCCTCATTCTTCTGAACTCCAGCAAATATCCTTACTGACTATCTCTCCTCATACATCAGTCCCACCATCCCAGGAATCACTCTGGTAAGCCTTGCACTCCCTCTAGAGCAAGAACATTGTTCCTCAGATAAGGAGACCAAAACTGCACACAATATTGCAAGTGCGGCCTCACCAAGGCCTTGTATAATTGGAGCAAGATATCCCTGTTCTTGTACTTGAATCCTTTCGCTATGAAGGAAAACGCACCATTGCTTTCTTTACCACCTACTGCACCGTCTGGTGGTGCCCGTTCTACTGCCACTCTGGCGTGGTACACGGGAGGCAAAATACTCATCTTGCCAGCCTCAGTCGTTTTCTGTTTCATAATGTCTTGCAGGAACCTCCGACCATCCCTGAAGATGTAGCTTAATTAAATGTCTTTCTCCCATTTTGACCGATTTGGCATAGGATAATTTGCAAAATTGGAATTGAATACTTTTCTGTTTCTGCACCTCGCTCTTTGGATTTCTATCTGGACCCTTTATTCCTGTGAAGATTAGGCAGTAATATGTTAACCTCAGCGTTATGGCAATTACAATGACAAATTGGGAAGTTTTTTTTTAACAACAGGTTTAGTCATACAGAACATTTAAAATTTTATTCATTTGTTAATGTACATTGCTGTCCTTTTCATATTTTACTTTTGTGGATGTAATGTGAGGCAATCTAACATTTTTGATGCTGATACCTGAAGTGTAAATCTTTAAAAAGCATTTTAATATGATAAAATGTGTTGAGTGAATTGTGAACAGTCAGCTAATGTTTTTTTTAGCTGATGGATTCCATATGTGCAAGGCATGATCCTAAAAGGAAAGGAAAAGCCACAGACCCACCTATAAGATGCATGTTTGGTATTAATTTTAGTTATCTGGACTTCAACTACAAACTAGGTTAGTGATGATTCCAGCTGATATTTAGATTTGACACTGAGTTTAAAGATCTACATCTGTATATAATTGAATATGGCAATGCAATTGATTTTGACATAAGCTTGCCATTGACTCAGTGTGACATTGTTTTCCTATCTAACAATCATTTGCACTCCAAAGGTAATCTGTCATATGAAACATTCTCAGAGATTTTGATCAGGACTGGCTGAAGGATCCTGTAGTTGAGCCAAAAGTCTTACACACTTGATTTATCTCTTCAATTTTGTAAAGTTGCTAAATAAGCATAGATGTTCGGGGCCACAAAAAGTGAAGGACCATCTTGTACAGTGCATCGATAAGTTCAAGAGATTGGAGCTGGGAACATTGTTGATGGAAAAGATGGCAGTTGAGAGATACCTTGAATAATACAGAAATCATCAGAAGCAGTCCGAGAGCAACACAGAAAAACAATGTAGCAGATTAAATAGATTTTGCCACAGTTAGCAAAATCCGAAACTTCAGTCATAGGTGGAGAATAACAAATACTTATACTGACCCCAAAAAAACAGGATTGAGTGAGTTTCTCAACCAAACCCCAATGATTGAATGAGTTAGGAATGTAATTACAGAACTCTGATGTTATTGTGTTATGTTCTGCATTGGGACAAAGAACTTGCATTTATATAACACCTTTCATGATCTCTCACTGCCCAATATAATTTGCAACCAATTAAATTACTTTAGGTGTAGTTACTGTTGAAATGGAAGATGGCGAGAGTAAGAGGGCTCAGATTCTTAGATGATGAGACCAGAGTTTGCTTGTAAAGGACTCTTAGGCTTCAGCTGAACAGGATTGAGACTAATGCCCTCACGGGGCAAATGGCTGGAGCTGCAGGGTAAGAGTTTAAATTAAATGTTGCAAAGAAAAATAAGGTGCAGCACCAGAAGTACTTTTGAAGAATGGTCAATGTTGTAGCTTCTTGTCACAATCTGTTAATTTTTCTTGATTGTAATTTCCTATATCCAAGCTTTCCATTTAATTTTTCTATATATTACGTTGTTTAATTTATCTCCCTTCTTAGAGTCATACTCTCCTGACATTGAACAGAATTTAATGACCCCCTCCAACCCTTTGAGGAAATTCCAAAGGTTGAGGGGGTGGGGGGGTCTTTTGGATGGAGGAAGGGTGCAGGATGGGGACCTGGCCTGAAAGCCAATTGAGGCCCTTAAATAGCCATTAGCTTAGAGCTTCATCCTTCAGTCGTTGGTATTCAACCTGTGGCAGATGGGGCTCCAGGAAGACCCAGGAAACCTTGTCATATTTGCTTGTGACCTGGTTGCAGGGTGGGGGATTGGCATCCCTAGTTCACAGGCACCCTGTGATTGATCTGGGGAAGTGGGGGCCTGCTGAAATTCAACCCCCTGCCCTTGCTTCTGATCCTCCTCCCTGGTGACCTCCTCCCATCCACACTTACTTCTATGTGGAGGTCCAGCAGCAATCCTCAAGGAAGGTCAAAATATAGTACTAGCAGTGACTACTGCTCCCAGTGGCATTGCTGGTACTGGAGATTGGCCGAAGAGGGGATTCCCACCCTACAGTAAGCTTGATTACGTGGGAGGTCTGATGCTATCCAGGTAAACACCTGATTTCCTGGGAATTGGGTGTCTTTGTGACAAGGGGTTCCTTAAGTTCTCCAACCAGAGGGTGGGATCCTCATTGCACGTATTAAATTCCATCCATTGTTTATGCCAGTACTGTCATTGCCTCTTTAGAAGTTTTCATGAATCTCATACCTTTTTACTGAGTTCTATCCACTACTAAATTTGTATTTTCTGATCTAGATTCTGTTTAAGGTTGCTTTCCTGTCTTTTTTTCATTTTTCTTTATTCATTAATGTCCTCATCTCCATTTTCCCACCTTTCTCTGTATGTCCACTTTTAAATCCTGAAATAAGCCATCTAAATTAATTTCCACACCTCTTTATTTACCTCATTTTAATATTTCTCAAGTAAATCAATCTCTGCCATTAATAAATGGCCTGATTAAAACATTATTGGCATAACATTCTTCTGGTTTATAGAGTCCCTCCAACTTACTGAGCAATGCTACATCAGTCTAGTATACACAATTTTGTAAAAGCAACATTTGATTAATAATGTAGAGAAGTGTATGGCAAACTTAAGAAGAGGAGAAGATGTAGACCATACAGCCTCTTGAGCCTGCTCTGCTATTCAAATGATTGTGGCTGAACTTGGCTTTAATTCCGATTTTCCACTCACCCCTCACTTTCCTTGTTACTCAGCGATGAAAAATCAAGCTCAGCCTGAAATATATTCAGTGATGGAGCATCGACAGCACTTGAGGGTAGAGAATTCCAAAGATTCACAACACTTTTTTTGCAAGAAGTAATTTCTCCTTACCTGTTCTAAGTGATTGGGGCGGCACGGTAGCACAGTGGTTAGCACTGCTGCTTCACAGCTCCAGGGTCCTGGGTTCAATTCCCGGCTTGGGTCACTGTCTGTGTGGAGTTTGCACATTCTCCCCATGTCTGCGTGGGTTTCCTCCAGGTGCTCTGGTTTCCTCCCACAGTCCAAAGATGTGCGGGTTAGGTTGATTGGCCATGCTAAAAATTGCCCTTAGTGTCCTGAGATGTGTAGGTTAGAGGGATTTGTGGGTAAATATATAGAGATATGGGGGTAGGGCCTGGTTGTGGTTGTGATTGTGGTTGGTGCAGACTCGATGGGCCGAATGGCCTCTTTCTGTACTGTAGGGTTTCTATGATTTCTATGATTGACCACTTATCCTGACACTGTCCCTGTGTTCTATATTCCCCTGTAAGAGTTTTAACAACATCAGGTTAAAGTCCAACAGGTTTATTTGGTAGCAAATACCATTAGCTTTCGGAGCGCTGCTCCTTCGTCTCCACTCCATCTGACGAAGGAGCAGAATCTTGTTGTTTCAATTAGATCACTTCTTACTCGTGTAAACTCTGACGCGTATAGGCCCAATTTACTCAGTCTCTTATTGGAGGACAACCTTCTCCTCCTGGGGTGAAAATTTGCTGCGCTGTTTCAAATGCAAGTATCTTCTTCCTTAAATCTCCTGCACTTTTATAGATACCAAGCAAAATGGAAGGGATTACATTTAAATAATAATGTAAGAATAACTTAGCCACACTTATGTACTTTCAGCATGAGACAGCAATATGCCAAAACAAATAAAAACGGTGAATTAAACCTTTCAATAGTGGCATTTTTGTTGGATAAGCTTACATTTTTGGCTTTTCATTTCTAGTTATTTGAGCTTATCTCTTTTATACTGCCCTTTAGCGTTTCGGTTTTGTATTTTGCTAATATAAGAACGAGTCTTTCTCTGCTCACATTGCTGATCATTATGTGTGAGCATGGGCTGCCTCAGTAGGCTATCGCTGTGGATGGGACATTGTAGCCAAGTGTGAATCTGTTCTCTGCTGATTTTCACACTCATGCACTTTCAGTAGAGATCAATGAATAGTAATCAGGAGCAGGCCTTCTTGCCAATTCCTGCAACTGTCAACTAACTTGGCAGAAACCAGAGATGAAACTTGAGACTGAGCTGGTATGTATGACTTAGCCAAGTATCCTTCCACCATCCTGATTTGGATATATATTGCCAATCCTTCATGATTACTAGTCAAAATCCTGGAATTTCATACTTAAGTGTCACGAAGGCTGTATCGCTACAATGACAACAGCAGCTCAAGGAGACATTCACTAGAATAGCTCATAGAGAAGTTGATAATAAATATGCCTTTGACATTCTCCACATTTCATCAATTTTTAAAACAATAACTCTTCACTGGATTGACCTTCCAAATTATTGGGAGAGTTGCAGATGCCTTATTTCTTAAATTTTATCTGAACTTGGTTAGTGATGCAATAAACATTATTTATCTTAGAATTCCTGGATATATCCTTGTTAATGCTTCCAAAATTATAAACTCATTTCCCACATAAACTTCACTTTTAGAAAATTAAAAGTAGCTCTATGCTGCTTGAACATTTGACCAGGCTATTTCAACCCAAGCTAGTATAAACCTACCTACTATTTCTATTTGCCTGTTTCTTCGTTTGAATTAAACCCCATTTTTCACATTGCAAACTTCAATAAAAAAAATGTTGTCAAAATAATTCTCCTACGGAGTGCAGCATAACATTTATTGTGAACCGAGTTGTTTGTAGATGCCATAAATATTAATAAACGTAAACATGGATTTTGCAGTCAGCAGTGCAAGAGTGCTCACCTATGATTTGGAAGAAACCTACTCAAAAAGTTCTAATTATCTGTAAGTGGGAATTTCCCCTTTCACCACAGCAGTTTAAATCTGGTGCTGAATCAAGGAGGTGTCTTGGTATGCAATAGTAATTACGTCAGCAAGCAGGTATAGGTACCAGTTCCAAAGAATCGTCATATTGTACTTGAAATGTAAACTCTGTTTCTCTCTCTACAGATGCTGCCAGACCAGCTGAGTTATTCCAGCACTTCCTGTTTTCATTTCAGATATTCAGCATCAGCAGTATTTCACTTTTATATTAGGTATCCAATCAGTCTGAAATATTCAAACGCAACACTTAAAGTAATTCACTTTTAATTTCTAAATTGTAGAATAATTGTATTAAGATTACAAATAAAAAGATAAACAGACTTTTAAGAATTTTAAAAAACATATGTGGACTTCTTATCATTGTGGATAAATTTGATATTCTATAAGTAAAAAGTTAGCTTTTCAGTGCCATTAAGGCTGCTTAGCAGTAATTATGAAGTTAGTATGCAGTCTAAAAACCCAGCTACACTTCTTTCAACAAGTTGCAACTTTTTTCCAGAGTGGAAGTTGTCAATTCAGGATTACAAGGGAGTTTGCAATGTGTTGGAGCCTCTACTGTGCATCCTGTGGAGGAGGTAGATTCTTCTGGATTACTGCATTAATCTGTGCATGTGCAAACTCCAGACGTTTCAGTGAAGAAATGACAGTGAATTTTGATATTTCCATTATCATATCCAAAGCAAAGTCTGGGGCAAGCTGTTTCACTAGGATAAGTAAGACGGTACAAAAAGTGGGCCATAGCTTCCACCCAATGATAAACATAAGAACATAAGAACTAGGAGCAGGAGTAGGCCATCTGGCCCCTCGAGCCTGCTCTGCCATTCAATAAGATCATGGCTGATCTTTTCGTGGACTCGGCTCCACTTACCCACCCGCTCACCATAACCCTTAATTCCTTTACTGTTCAAAAATTTATCTATCCTTGCCTTAAAAACATTCAATGAGGTGGCCTCAACTGGGCAGGGAATTCCACAGATTCACAACCCTTTGTGTGAAGAAGTTCCTCCTCAACTCAGTCCTAAATCTGCTTCCTCTTATTTTGAGGCTATGCCCCCTAGTTCTAGTTTCACCCGCCAGTGGAAACAACTTCCCTGCTTCTATCTTATCTATTCCCTTCATAATCTTATATGTTTCTATAAGATCTCTCCTCATTCTTCTGAATTCCAATGAGTATAGCCCCAGTCTATTCAGACTCTCCTCATAATCCAACCCTCTCAACTCCGGAATCAACCAAGTGAATCTCCTCTGCACCCCCTCCAGTGCCAGTATATTCTTTCTCAAGTAAGGAGACCAAAACTGTACACAGTACACCAGCTGTGGCCTCATCAGCACCTTATACAGCTGCAACATAACCTCACTGTTTTTAAACTCCATTCCTCTAGCAATGAAAGACAAAATTCCATTTGCCTTCTTAATTACCTGCTGCACCTGCAAACCAACTCCTTGAGATTCCTGCACAAGGACACCCAGGTCCCTCTGCACAGCAGCATGCTGCAATTTTTTACCATTTAAATAATAGTCCACTTTGCTGTTATTCCTACCAAAATGGATGACCTCACATTTATCAACATTGTACTCCATCTGCCAGACCCTCGCCCACTCACTTACATTATCTATATCCCTTTGCAGGCTTTCAGCATCTTCTGCACACTTTGCTCTGCCACCCATCTTAGTGTCATCTGCGAATTTTGACACACTACACTTGGTCCCCAACTCCAAATCATCTCTATAAATTGTGAACAATTGCAGTCCCAACACTGAGCCCTGAGGCACACCACTAGTCACTGATCACCGACCAGAAAAACACCCATTTTCCCCCACTCTTTGCTTTCTGTTAGTTAACCAACCCTCTATCCATGCTAATATATTACCCGTTACACCGTGCACCTTTATCTTATGTAGCAGTCTTTGGTGCGGCACCTTGTCAAGTGCCTTCTAGAAATCCAGATACACCACATCCACAGGTTCCCCATTGTCCACATGTAATGTTCTCAAAGAATTCCACCAAATTAGTCAAACATGACCTTCCCTTCATGAACCCATGCTGCGTCCTACCAAGGGACCATTTATATCCAGATGTCTCGCTATTCCTTGATGATAGATTCAAGCATTTTCCCTACTACAGAAGTTAAGCTAACCGGCCTATAGTTACCCGCCTTCTGTCTACCTCCTTTTTTAAACAGTGGCGTCACATTTGCTGTTTCCCAATCTGCGGGAACCACCCCAGAGTCCAGCGAATTTTGGTAGATTACCACGAGTGCAATTGCTATTTCTCCCGCCATCTCTTTTAGTACCCTGGGATGCATTCCATCAGGACCAGGAGACTTGTCTACCTTTAGCCCCATTAACTTGCCCAATACTACCTCTTTCGTGATAATAGTTTCTAGGTTCTCACCTGCCATAGCCTTCCTGTCATCAATTTTTGACATGTTATTTGTGTCTTCCACTGTGAAGACCGACACAAAATACCTGTTCAATGCCTCAGCCATTTTCTCATTTCCAGTTATTATACCCTCCTTCTCATCCTCTAAAGGATCAATGTTTACTTTAGCCACTCTTTTTCGTTTTATATATTTGTAGAAACTTTTGCTATCTGTTTTTATATTCTGAGCTAGTTTACTCTCATAATCCATCTTACTTTCCTTTATAGCTTTTTTCGTGGTTTTCTGCTGACCTTTAAAGATTTCCCAATCCTCTAAGTTCTCACTAATCTTTGCCACTTTGTATGCATTTTCTTTCAATTTGACACCCTCCTTTATTTCCTTAGATATCCATAGCTGATTATCTCTTTTTCTGCAGTCCTTCCTTATCACTGGTATATACTCTTGCTGAGCACTGTGAAAGATTGCTTTGAAAGTCCTCCACTGTTCCTCAATTGTCCCACCATAAAGTTTTTGCTCCCAGTCTACCTTAGCCAACTCCTCCCTCATCCTTTGTAATCTCCTTTGTTTAAGCACAGGACACTGGTATTGGATTTTACCTTCTTACGCTCCATCTGTATTTTAAATTCAACCATACTGTGATCGCTTCGTCCAAGAGGATCCCTAACTGCAAGATCATTAATTATTTCTGTCTCATTACACAGGACCAGATCAAGGACAGCTTGCTCCCTTGTAGGTTCCATTACATACTGTTCAAGAAAGCTATCGCGGATACATTCTATGAACTGCTCCTCAAGGTTGCCTTGACTGACCTGGTTTGACCAATTGATATGTAGATTAAAATCCCCCATGATAATTGCTGCACCATTTTTACATGCATCAGTTATTTCTTTGTTTATTTCTCGCCTCACCATGATGTCATTATTTGGTGGCCTATGGACTACGCCTATCAGTGACTTTTTCTCCTTAATATTTCTAATTTCCACCCAAATGGATTCAATCTTTTTTTCCATAGAACTTATATCATCTCTCACTACCGCCCTGATGTCATCCTTATGTAAAGGATGTAAAGTCTTACATTAGTCTTACAATGATGTAAAGCCTTGTCCCACTGGAATTACAAGAACTTAAAACACACTGGTTTGTTTTGGAAAATTTTGTTGGCTGGAGCTGTTTGAAGCCTGCAGAGGAAGAGCACCCAAAGCCCACAGTGTGGTGCAACTCTAGCGAAGTCAGGGAGGTCACACCCCTTTTAAAAATGCATTGGCTGCTGAAAAGCAGATTGGTTTAAAGGGCCCAGTGTAATTCATAGGCTATCAAGAAGTTAAGTGAATGGAAATTGGCTGGTCAGGAGGATTGTGTCGATGAGGGAAGAGGGAGAATATGTGAGGGGTTAGGGGGACGGGGGAGAGGTTAGGGGGTTGGGAGAGAGGCTGTGTGGGGGGGGGGGGGTGAAGTTGGACATTGGAGTGGGGAGGGAGCCGGACGTGGTGGGGAGAGGGGGAGTCAGACATCAGAGGGTCTTGGTTGGGGGGGGGGGGGGGGGGTGTGAGGGTTTGTGGGTGGGGCGGGTGTTTAGGAAATTCCTTATGCATGGGAGGGGAGGGGGGTATACAATGGGGTGCTTGGGGAGTCAGGGCTGTCGGCGGTTTCTCGTGCAGGACTTGGTCTGGGTGCTGAATAGAGTTATAGTCATAGAGGTTTACAGCATGGAAACAGGCCCTTCGGCCCAACTTGTCCATGCTGCCCTTAATTTTTTTTAAAAATCCCTAAGCTAATCCCAATTGCCAGCATTTGACCCATATCCCTCTATACCCATCGTACCCATGTAACTATCTAAATGCTTTTTAAAAGATAAAATTGTACCCGAAAACTGAAGTTCGAAGTGCTTTCATTTTTCGTAACACAGGCAGAATCACCTGAAGTTGTGAAGCCCATGAATGTGGTTATGAATATCGGCACGGTAGCACAGTGGTTAGCACTGCTGCTTCACAGCTCCAGGGACCTGCGTTCGATTCCCGGCTTGGGTCACTGTCTGTGTGGAGTTTGCACGTTCTCCTCGTGTCTGCGTGGGTTTCCTCCGGGTGCTCCGGTTTCCTCCCACAGTCCAAAGATGTGCGGGTTAAGTTGATTGGCCATGCTAAAAATTGCCCTTAGTGTCCTGAGATGTGTAGGTTAGAGGGATTAGTGGGTAAATATGTAGGGATATGGGGGTAGGGCCTGGGTGGGATTGTGGTCGGTGCAGACTCGATGGGCTGAATGGCCTCTTTCTGTACTGTAGGGTTTCTATGATTTCTATGATGATTTCTAATCATAATTGATGTAATTATGATTAGGATATTATTAGGTGTCACCTTTGACTCAGTTTTCAGCACTCTCACTTGTGAATCAGAAGGTTGTGGGTTCAGGTTCCACTCCAGGTTTTACACAAAAATCAAGGCTGACACTCTAGTAAAGCACTGAGAAAGTGCTGCAGTGTTGGAGGAGTTGTAATTCAGATTAGACGTCTGCCTTCTCAGGTAGGCATAAAGATTCAAGGAAGAATAGGAGAGTTATCTGGGTGTTTATCTGCTGGTCAACTTCAATAAAGCAGATTATGTGATCACTATCACATTGTTGTTTATGGAAGCTTGCTGTGCATAAATTGGTTGCTGTGTTTCCCATATTACAATAGTGACCACACTTCAAATATGTTGTGTTGCAAAAATCTACTTTGACTTAGTTCTGTTAAAGCCACATATGAAATTCAAGTGGGTAATTTTTAAAGTATTTTATATATACGTAACACTTTTTCTTAAAAAAAATCTTTGTGAGTCACCAATTCCATTGCCAACAGCCATTAAAATGCTTCCTGTGGAAATTCCAATGTTACAATGTCAATACCCAATTGTTGTACTTGTCTGTTACATTTCCTTGTAATGGTAGCTGATGTGAATTTGTAGTATGTCAACTGATCACTGACCTGCTACTGCTTCTTGTCGCAGATTCTTTTCTAAAGCTGCTTCCCTTTAATGATTTCTCCAATATTCATTTTGTCTTCTCAAGATGCATAGCTTTTATCCCTCTCCTCTGTTCCTGATCCTATTTCAGCTCGTCTTGCTGGCTGTTGCTTTGTGGCTTTCCACTGCTGTTTCTGGGCAAACCTGGCCTTTTTGTTTGGAACTTAACTCCTGTCTCAGTTTCCCTGATTTATGGATCTTTTTCTTCGCCAGAATCAGAATCACAGATTACTACAGTGCAGAAGAGGCCCTTCGGTCCATTGAGTCTGCACCGACGCATGAAATGCCCTAATCCCACTTGCCAGCACTTGGCCCATAGCCTTGAATGTTAAGGCATGCCAAGTACTCATCCAGGTACTTTTTAAAGGATGTGAGGCATCCCCCACCTCCACCACCCTCCCAGGCAGTGCATTCCAGACCATCACTACCTCTGAGTAAAAAGGTTTTTCCTCAAATCCTGCTAAACCTCCAACCGCTCACTTTTAACTTGTGTCTCCACGTAACTGACCCTTCAACTAAGGAGAACAGCTGTTCCCTGTCCATGCCCCTCATAATCTTGAACAGTTCAATCAGGTCACCCCTCAGTCTTCTCTGCTCCAATGAAAACAACTCGAGCCTATCCAATTTCTCTTCATAACTTAAATGTTCCATCCAGGCAGCATTCTGGTGAAACCCCTCTGCACCCCCTCCAGTACGTTCATGTCCTTCCTATGATATGGCAACCAGAACTGCACACAGTACTCCAGCTGTGGCCTCACCAAAGTTCTATACAACTCCATCAAGTCCTCTCCGCTTTTGTAATCTATACGCCGATTGATAGAGGTGAGTGTGCCATATGCCTTTTTCACCAGCCTTTATCTACCTGCCTTTCCACCTTCAGAAATCTATGGACAAACATACCAAGGTCCCTTTGTTCTTCGGAACTTCCCAGTGTCAGACCTTTCATAGTAAAGTTTGTCAAATTACTCTTTCCAAAGTGCATCACCTCACACTTTTCAGGGTTAAATTCCATCTGCCACTTATCCGCCCATTTGACCATCTTTGCCAGGTTTCACTTTAAAGACACTTTCTTGATGCTGAATTTTTTGGCCCTGGCGGGGTGGGCACAGGGAAAGGAGGGTATAGAATTTTGAACGGGTGGCTGTTAAATAAAAATTATTTAATAGAATGTGGATGCTGCTGGCAAGCCCAGTATTTGTTGTCCATGGCAGATTTCCTTCTTTAAAGGACACTAGAGAACCAGACATGTTTTTATGACAATCACCATCAGCATTACTGAGATTAGCTTTCAACTCCAGATTTATTAATTGATTTTAAATTCCATCAGCTGTCGTGGTAGGAATTGAACCTGTGTGCCCAGAGCATACGCCTGTGACATTACTAGTCCAGTGACATTATCAACACATAAAAATAAGAGATCGCCTTTTTAAGATGAGGTGATGAGGAAGTCTGTGAAATTCTCTTCCACAGTAAGCAGTTGAGGCAGCGTTATTGAACTTGTTCAAGGCTGAGTTAGATTTTTGGTAGACAAAGGAGTCAAAGATTATGGGGGACAGACAGGAAGGTGGAGTTGAGACTACACTTTGATCAGCCATCTTATTCTTCCATTGTTCAAAGCTTCTCTCTAGTGGAATCAGATTTTACTTATATCATTGTATAATAAATGAGATCGAGGGGCGGAAAGATTCCACCACGGGAATCGTAGCAGGCAGGATACGGACCATGCAAAGGTCCGTAGACCTCAGGCGGGATTTTCCGGTCTTGGGATGAGTGTGGCCGGAAAATCCCACCACAAGAGTTCACATTGGGGGGGAAAAAGCTAGCATTACTCTAACGACATTTATGTTTTAATTTCATGGGCTGAAATATTTTGCTGTCTTTCAGCATACAAACTGGCTTATTTGTGGTTGGGGTTTTTGGTAAGAACAAAAATGATCCCAGCTGGAGGAAATTTTCTGGAAATGTTCCTCTACAATTAAGTCAGCTGCAAATAGAAAATAGCAAAACAGTGAAATAAAAACATGAAAATATGAGTAATAGGAGCAGGCCATTCAGCCTTTCAAGCCTGCTACACCGATCACTGAGATCATGGTTCTTGTCCTATCCCCATATCCCTTGATGCTTTTTAATATGTACAAATCTATCAATCTGAATCTTGAACATTCTCAATGACTGAGCCTCCCCTGCGCTCTGGGACAGAGAATTCCAAAGATTCATCACCCTCTTAGAGAAGAAATTGCTCCTCATCTCAGTCCTAAATGATCTGCCCCTTATTTTGAGACTGTCCTCTGGTTCTAGACACCCCAGCCTGGCAGCCTTCCTGCATTTGTCCTGTCAAGTCCTGTAAGAATTTTGTATGTTTGAATGAAATCACCCCTCATTCTTCTAAGCTTCAGAAATAAAGGCCCAGCCTATTTAATCAATCCTCATAGGACAATCCCTCCATTCTAGGAATTAATTTAGTGAACCTTTATTGCACTCTGTCAATGGCAGGTACATCTTTGCTTGGGTAAAGAGATCAAAACTGCACACAAAGCTCAGGTACAGTCTCACTAAGACTCTAGGTAAGACTCTTGCAATAAGATGTATTTCTTTCTATACACAAATCCTCTTGTAATAATGGCTAATATACCACTTGCCTTCTTAATTGTTTCCTGTATCTGCATGTTAGCTTTCAGTCACTAATGAGCAAGGACACCCAAATCTCTTTAAAGAACAAAGAACAGTACAGAACAGGAACAGCCCATTCGGCCCACCAAGCTGCACGAACACATGATGCCTTTCTTAACTAAGGACTTTTTGCCTCTATGCGGTCCATATCCCTCTATTCCCTGCCTGTTTGCATATCTGTCAAGGTGCCTCTTAAACGTTGCTTCTACCATCTCCTATGGCAGTTGTATCGCTGGCACTTACCACCCTCTGTGTAAAAAAACTTGCCTCTCACATCTCCTTTAAATTTTCCCCCTTTTACCAATGTTCCCTAGTAATTTACATTTCTACCCTGGGAAAAAGACTCTGACTATCCATTCTATCCATGCCTCTCATAATTTTATAAACTTCTATTAGGTCACCCCTCAGCCTCCAACGTTCAAGAGAAAACAAACCAAGTTTGTCCAATCTCTCCTTATAGCTAACACCCTCCAAATCAGGCAACATCCTGGTAAACATTTTCGGTCCCCTCTCCAAAGCCTTCACTTCCTTCTGGTAGTGTGGCAACCAGAATTGTACCGTTATTCCAAATGTGGTCTAACTAAAGTTCTGTACAGCTGCAACATGACTTGCCAATATTTATACTCTATGCCCCGACCGATGAAGGTAAGCATGCCATATGTCTTCTTGACCACCTTATCCACTTGTGTTGTGACTTTCAGGAAACTGTGGATTTGTACACCTAGATCCCTCTGTATGTTAATGCTTCTAAGGGTTCCGCCATTTACTGTATACTTCCCTTCTGCATTAGACCTTCCAAAATGCATCACCTCACATTTGTCTGGATTAAGTTCAACCTGCCATTTTTCTGTCCAAGTCCTCAGCCTATCTATATTCTGCTGTATACTTTGGCAATTATCCTCACTATTCACAGCTCCCCCAATCTTTGTGTCGCCTGGAAACTTAGTAATCAGACCACCTACATTCTCCTCCAAATCATGTATACATATTACAAGCAACAGGGGTACCAGCACTGATCCCTGCAGAACACCACTGGTCATAGATCTCCAGTCAGAAAAAGACCCTTCCACCGCTACTCTCTGTCTTCTATGACCAAGCCAGTTCTGCACCCATCTCATTTCATTTCCAGAAGGCATTTGACAAGGTGCCACACCAAAGACTGCTGCATAAGATAAAAGTGCACAGTGTTACGGGTAATGTATTAGCATGGATAGAGGATTGGTTAACTAACAAAAAGCAAAGAGTGGGGGCAAATGGGTGTTTTTCTGATTGGTGATCAGTGACTAGTGGTGTGCGTCAGGGCTCAGTGTTGGGACAGCAATTGTTTACGATTTACATAGATGATTTGGAGTTGGGGACCAAGTGTAATGTGTCAAAATTCGCAGGTGACACTAAGATGAGTGGCAGAGCAAAGTGCAGAGGACGCTGAAAGTCTGCAAAGGGATATAGATAGTCTAAGTGAATGGGCGAGGGTCTGGCAGATGGAGTACAATGTTGGTAAATGTGAGGTCATCCATTTATCATCCAATAACAGCAAAATGGACTATTATTTAAATGGTAAAAAATTGCAGCATGCTGTTGTGCAGAGGGACCTGGGTGTCCTTGTGCAAGAATCTCAAGGAGTTGGGTTGCAGGTGCAGCAGGTAATTAAGAAGGCAAATGGAATTTTGTCCTTCATTGCGAGAGGGATGGAGTTTAAAAACAGGGAGGTTATGTTGCAGTTTTATAAGGTCCTGGTGAGGCCACACCTAGATTACTGGCAACAGTTTTGGTCTCCTTACTTGAGAAAGGATGTACTAGCACTGGAGGGGGTACAGAGGAGATTCACTAGGTTGATTCTGGAGTTGAGAGGGTTGGCTTATGAGGAGAGACTGAGTAGACTGGGATTATACTCATTGGAATTCAGAAGAATGAGGGGAGATCTTATAGAAACATATAAGATTATGAAGGTAATAGATAAAATAGAAGCAGGGAAGTTGTTTCCACTAGCAGGTGAAACTAGAACTAGGGGGCATGGCCTCAAAACAAGGGAGAGCAGATTTAGGACTGAGTTGAGGAGGAACTTCTTCACACAAAGGGTTGTGAATCTGTGGAATTCCCTGCCCAGTGAAGCAGTTGAGGCTACCTCATTGAATGTTTTTAAGGCAAGGATAGATAAAGTTTTGAACAGTAAAGGAATTAAGGGTTATGGTGAGCGGGCGGGTAAGTGGAGCTGAGTCCATGAAAAGATCAGCCATGATCATATTGAATGGCGGAGCAGGCTCAAGGGGCCAGATGGCCTACTCCTGCTCCTAGTTCTTATATTGTTGTATTCATTGCAGATCCCATGTGACTTCATCTTCTGTATCAGCCTGCCATGAGGGACCTTGTCAAAAGCCTCGCTAAAGTCCATGCAGACAACATCCACCACCAGTTCTTAATCCATGCCAGTGTATTCCTTCCAATTCCGTGTGCTCTAATCTTGTTTACTAACCTCTTGTATGAGAACTTATTGAAGGTTTTCTGAAAATCTAAATATACCACATCCACCAGTTCCTCATCTATTCTGCGGTTACATCCTCAGAAAATTCCCAACTGGTTTGTCAAACATGCAAACCTTTTATAAATCCATGTTGATTCTGTCCAATCCTGCCATTGTTTCCTCAGTGTCCTGTTAGCACATCCTTTGATAGACTCTAGCATTTTTCCCATCACTAATGTCAAAGTGACAGGTCTGTAGTTTCCCGTTTTCTCTCTCCCTCCTTTCTTAAATAGTAGGATCACATTTGCCAGCTTCCAATCTTCAGGAACTATTCCAGAGTCTATAGAATTTGGAAAGATGACCACCAATGTATCTGCCACCTCTTCCAACAATTTGGCAAGTAGATGATCAGATCCAAGAGATTTATCCTCTTGTAAGTCCCATTAATTCCTCCAGTACCTTTTTTTTTGACTAATATTAATATCTTGCAGTTCCTCATATCCATTATTCGCTTGATTCTCTATTATTTCCAAAAAGCTTCTAGCATTTTCCCTTGTGCAGAAAAATACAATATTTGTTTAGTTCCGCTGCCATTTCCTTATTCCTCATTAAATATTCTCCCAACTCTACTTGTAATGGACCCACATTAGTTTTTTGCTAATCTTTACCTTTTTACTTACCCTTCAAAGTGTTTATAGCCCGATTTTATGTTTTTTGCTTGTTTACTCTCCTGGTCTATTTTACATTTTCTTAATTTTTTTTCTTGGTCCTTATTTGCAGAATTCTAAAATGCCCCAATTCTCCGGGTTACCATTTGTTTTGACAACGTTATATGCCTCTTTGATCCAATATAATCCTTATTTTCTTTCAAAATCCTTTCTGGGTTTTTATGCATGAAAGGACTGTATTTTTGTGGTAAACTATGGCTTAGTTCTTTAAATGTTTGCCATTGCCTGACTATTATCATACCTTTTACTGTAGTTTCCTAATCAACCGTTTCCACTTTACCCCTCACTCCTTCGTAGTTTCTTTTGTTTAGATTTAAGACACTGGTCTCTGATTAAATGACATCATTTTCAAATTTGATGTAAATTTCTATATTATGATTAGTCTTTCATAAAGGCTCCTTTACAACAAGATTATTAATTAGCAATTTTTCATTGCACAATATAAATCTGAAATAACCTATTCCCTAGTTGGTTCCTAGTCATACTGCTGTAGAAAACCATTTTGCATATATTGCAAGAATTCATCCTCCACAACAAAGTACTAATAAGGTTTACCCAGACTATGTGTAGATTGAAATTCCCCATGATTACTGTACTGCCCTTGTAACATGCACCTGTAATTTCCTGATTCATATTGGGATTCTGTGGCCGGAAGTTTTCAGACCTCTCACCCAGAGAGGGGTAGGGGGAGGCATGGAATTCCAGCCTATTTCTTGATCATTAGAATGATGGTCATTTCTTACTCCAGCTCTAATGTCCTCTTTTATAAACAGAGCAACTCCACCAACCTTTCCCAGCTTCCTGTCATTCCTGAATGTTGTATACCCTTGGATATTCAAGTCCCAATTTTAGTTTCTTTGTAGCCATGTCTCTGCAATGGCTATCCAGTCACACGTATGAATTTCTATTTGAACTGACAATTCATCTGTTTTATTCCAAATGCTGTGGGCATTCAGATGCAGAGTTTTTATTTCAGTTTTTTTATTGTTTTTGTAAACTCTGGCTGGCACAATCTTTAAGTTTGCAATCACTGTCCCTTGCTGCCATACCCTGATTATCATTACCTTTATTGCTACCTTGATCTATTACCATCTATTATTTCCCTTTAAACTATTTAGTCTTCCTCTGCATGATTCCTTTCCCCCTTTAAAGCTCTCTCTAGTTCCCTGGTGATGCAACTCACCAGAATCACCATGGTTCGGGTGAAGTTCATCCCAATGATACAGCCCTCACTTTCTCCAATACTGGGGCCATGCCCCATGAATCTGAACCCACTACCCCCACACCAGTCTTTGAGCCATGCATTCATCACTAATTTTATTTACCCTATGCCAATTTGCAAGTTGCTCAGGTAATAATCCAGTGAATATTACCTTTAAGGTTCTGTTTTTAAATTTAGTGTCTAGCTCCTTTATACTGTCTATGCAGAACCTCTTTCCTAGTTCTACCTATGTTGTAGGTACTCACATGGACCACAACAACTGGATCCTCCCCCATCCACTCCGTGTTACTCTCCAGCCCTGAGCAAACATCCTGAATCATGGCAGATATCACAGCCTTCTGGATTCTCACTCTTGGTTTTAGATAATAGTGTCTATCCCCCTTACTATACTGTCCCCTACTACCACTACATTCCTTTTAACTCCCCCCATTTGAATGTCTTCCTGTACTATGGTACTATGGTGCTATGGTCAGCTTGCTCATCCACAGTGTAGCCCTCGCTATTGTCCATACAAGCTGCAAGTATCTTGAACTTGTTTCTCAATGGCAAGGGCTCAGGCTCCTCCACTCCCACCCTCTTGATCCCCTTACCAGCTTGTCTTGCAGTCACACCTTCCTGTCCCTGACCACTGACCAAAGTGGATGATGCTAACCTAAGGGCTATAACCGCCTTCTGGAACAAAGTGTCCACGTACCCTACCCCTCGCTGATGTGTCGCAATGTCTGCAGCTCATTGCCTCTGAGCCAAAGCTTCTCAAACCGTAGATACTTACTATAGTTCTGGTTGCTATAGCTTGCATTGGCACCCAGGAGCTCCCACATGTGTTCAATCCTGTCACTTCACCTATCCTGTTATTTTTATTGTGTTAATTACATTTGTTTCTCTGAATTAATTTATACTTCCCCTTTTCACCAAATTCCTTCAGTTATCAAACTCCCAGCTTGACACCCGGTGCACTCAAGCAGCATTCAATGCAGACCAAGCAGCACTGAGAAACTTCCTGAACACAAATGTGTCAAGCTGTTGAGGATTAACCAGACAATGCACGGTGAGTACTCAATCTTTCCAGGCTTTATTACTTGCTAGCAAGTAGAACAGACATCGTGAATTTCACTGATGTTCTAACAGAGTTTGCAGTGTCAGTTCTAGCGTTTTTTAGCCAGTGAGAGAGAACATGCCAGTTAAAGCACCAAAGAGCTTTACAGTTTGGTGTGCACTTTGAACCAATTGAAATGAGCACTATTTCAATCCTTCATTTGCATCCTTATCACTCATGTGCACAAGCTGCACAGAATCCTTGACATTTTTAGCAGGCAATGTTCAATAAACATCCGATTTCCTTCAAGTACAATCAGCACTTGGAACATTCTGTGCTTTCTCAAAACAGACTCAGACCCTTCACCTGCTAACGGCTGGTTCCAACTTCCACAAGCTCTGCTAAATAGTTTAAGCCAGCTACCTAATTACCTAGCTACATCTGCTCTCCGAGGCCTTGTATAGCCCTGTTTAGGATTGGAATAAACTTAACTGATCTCTTAATTGCTAAATTAAAGAAAAAAAGTAGACTTTTGAGAGAAATGAGCTCTTAAAAACTTCTTCACTCTCCAAACACCTGATTTCACATGCTGTGTAGCAAAGTTATATATTCCTTAAGATAATCCATTTTATACATTCCAATTCACTGAGCAGTAGATTATTGGTAGGTAAAATATTGAAATTATTTGAAATTTGGCTTTATTCAATATAACAAGAAATTGCCCATTTAAATATTGAATTGTACTTTATCAGTACAATTTTTCCTGGAGCTGAACACTGGAATTGTCAGGATTGGCCCACTTATAATCATATGATGGAAGAATGATCATTAATAAATGCCCTGAGGAGCTTTTGCAGCAAATGCCTGGGGCTATCTTCCTTTTGTCTTTTTGAATGACTTCAGCCACCAGGATTTTTAAAATTATCTCCAGGGTCTTGGACTTCATTGTTGTCAGGGCTGCTTGGTGCCTTGTTAGAGTTACTAGTCATAGAGGTTTACAGCATGGAAACAGGCCCTTTGGCCCAACTTGTCCATGCTACTCTTTTTTTTAACCATTAAGCTAGTCCCAATTGCCTGCATTTGGCCCATATCCCTCTATACCCATCTTATCCATCTAAACACTTTTTAAAAGACAAAATTGTACCCGCCTCTACTACTACCTCTGGCAACTTGTTCCAGACACTCACCACCCTCTGTGTGAAAAAATTACCCCTCTGGACCCTTTTGTATCTCTCCCCTCTCACTTTAAACCTATGCCCTCTAGTTTTAGATTCCCCTTCCTTTGGGAAAAGATATTGACTATCTAGATGACCTATGCCCCTCATTATTTTATAGACGTCTATAAGATCACCCTTCAGCCTCCTTTGCTCCAGAGGAAAAAGTCCCAGTCTATCCAGTCTCTCCTTATAACTCAAATCATCAAGTCACAGTAGCATCCTAGTAAATATTTTCTGCACTCTTTCTATTTTAATAATATCCTTTTTACAATAGTGTGACCAGAACTGTACACAGTATTCCAAGTATGGCCTTACTAATGTCTTGTACAACTTCAACAAGATGTCCCAACTCCTGTATTCAATGTTCTGACCGATGAAACCAAGCATGCTGGATGCCTTCTTCACCGCTCTGTCCACCTGTGACTCCACTTTCAAGGAGCTATGAACTTGTACCCCTAGATCTTTTTGTTCTATAACTCTCCCCAATGCCCTACCATTAACTGAGTAAGTCCTGCCCTGGTTCAATCGACCAAAATGCATCACCTCGCATTTATCTAAATTAAACTCCATCTGCCATTCGTCAGCCTACTGGCCCAATTGATCAAGATTGCAATCCTCGATAACCTTCACTGTCCACTATGCCACAAATCTTGGTGTCATCTGCAAACTTACTAACCATGCCTCCTATATTCTCATCCAAATCATTAATATAAATGACAAATAATAGTGGGCCCAGCACTGATCCCTGAGGCACACCGCTGGTCACAGGCCTCCAGTTTGAAAAACAACTCTCTACAAACACCCTCTGGCTTCTGTCAAGAAGCCAATTTTGTATCCATTTAGATACCTCACCCTGGATCCCGTGAAATTTAAGCTTATGCAACAACCTACCATGAGATACCTTGTCAAAGGTCTTGCTAAAATCCATGGAGACAACATCAACTGCATTGCCCTCATCGACCTTATTGGTTACTCCTTCAAAAAACTCAGATTTGTGAGATATGATTTTCCACTCACAAAGTCATGCTGACTGTCCGTAATCAGTCCTTGCCTCAATGCCTGTAAATCCTGTTCTTGTTCATATAATTGCTGCGTTGATGTCACTCTTCTGGCTTTCAGCTCTTACATCCATCTTTAAATTTAAATGCTGTAATCCTAATAGTATTGACAAGCAGGTTAGCAGTGACTCTGTTCCGCTTGGTTCCTCTCACACCTCGCATCTCTTCCTTCTCAGCCCACTTTAGCTTCATCTCTCTTCCTCTTGAATGCAATCTAACTTTGTTTCATTTTTCATTATTCTGAATGAACAATAACAGAATTATTGTGGTGATTCATTTCGGGAGCCCAGTAGATTCTCAGTCATTTCTTCGGCATTTACTCACTGAAGCATAAAAGCATTTAGCTCAAAAAACTGGCCTATCTGTCACACTTATCAAGTAAAATTGGTAGGTTAGAGTGCATACTATATGGGGTTCAGAAGATTTTGCAGTAAGAATGAAGACAGCTATTTGCATTGAGATTCTGCAGTTGTTTATCTAAAGTAGCTATATGCACTTTATGCTGCAAGTATGTTTCAGTTATAGTTATAAGCTTTCTTTCTATGATATATGGTATTATGTTTTATTTTTGTTTTCTGCTACTTAGTAATTGTTGAAATCATTTTGTTGACTGGCCAACTTTACAAGGTAGATCTGTTCAATTTGGTTGTCAGCCCAAGTGCTACCTTGTCTCAAGGACTTGTGTTTGTGTGGAAGACTAGAAGAAATGTTGCTTTAAAATGTTATTGCTTGACTTTGTAGTTACTTACTCCTTTTAACAGTCTAGTTTGGTACTTCACTGAAATGTGAAATTGAAGGATTTGTTTTTACAACACTTCGTTTGTATAGATAACTCTTGTGTAAGTGTGGAAAACTTAATTAAAATACAACAAAGTAGGAAAACATGAGCCATTGTCATCTGGGAATTGGGACAACTGGATACCAGCAGATCAGTTGCAGACCAGTTCAACTAGTTCAACTTTGGCAGTATCAAATCCAAAACTTGCAAAAGGGGAAATCTAGAAACTTAAATCTTCCATTCCATTATATTCATATAAGTACCACTAATAGGCATCAGAATGGTGTACTAAAGAGGGAAAAATATTTGTGTCTGCGTGCGTGATTTGGGTGGGTTAGGTGTTTGAAGCAACTAAGTAAAAACCGTTAAAATGCTTAAGCACAGTTAAATTGCACACATAAAAAAGCAGTTAAAGTACAGCTGTAATCTGTTTTATCTAGAAAATACAAATTCTCATTATTTACATATTAGACATTTTGTCGGATCTTGGCCTCTTAGTAAGTTCTTGGATATGTAATTATTCATCTGTCTGACCTCTTTCTTGACAGCATCTGCATTTAGCCCCTGGGTTTGTAGGCGATGGGTGAAACGTGCTATGACAGGATAAGTGAAAAAGATTCTGCTTGGAATTATCTGAGCCTTAGGTCACAATAGAAAATGAACTTCCAAAACAGGTACAACAATGAGAGAGATTTACAGATCAGAAACATAGAACATCTACTGGAGAAGGTGACAACAATTTACGCATTTGTGAGTGGCATTATGATCCCCATCAGGACCGATAACTTTTTAAAAAAAAATCCCTATAATGCCATTAGAAAGAAAACCATTGGACAAGATTTAATTTTTACCAACCCTTTTCTGTAACCAGCTAAAATCAGCATAATTCAAAAGTTCGTTAATAGGTGAAAGAGATTTCAAATAAAAATAGTCAATCCACAAAGTTACATTATGCCTTCTGTAGTTAAAAAGCTTTCACATTACTTCCTGCACAAATGTGGCACCACAAGAATTCTGAGTGTTTCTAACTAGGCCTTTGTTTTGGATCTCACACTTACCATCCAAACATATTGGTCCTTGAATCATACTCAGCAGCAGCCTTATTCCATCTGAAGTCCGCAGACATGGTTACTGCCAACAAGATCCCAGTTGATGTTAATACTGGGCAAGTCAGATCCCAGAGTGAAACATGGCTTGATAGATCCTATTTTTATTTTTAGAAACCATGGAGGTAACTTACTGAACAAATTCATCAGAGTCTACTGATGAACTTTTAACTCAGAGATTAAAATATTTGTGAATGAACTATATTACACCAACCAAAAATGTTGGAGAGAGACTTTAATAGAACCACAAGGAGATGATTCAATTTCCTAATATTCCTTTACCCAGCAATATCTTTACAGACACATAACCGAGTGAAGAGTTACCACTAAGCTTGACACAAAGGCTTCCTGCTTGGGACTGACTCGCATGCAAATGGTTTTCTTCCACACATTAAGTTCACTGTTTCAATAGCAACACCACTAAACTGATCATGTTATTCAGTCCTATAGCTAACTTCTCTTAACTACTATTCCACTAACCTTGTACTTTCCTTGGAGAGCTGAAAAATTCTTGCCTTCTTTCTCTGATATGCACTGAACTCTTCCCTGTATTTCTCTGTGTTTCTGTGTCACTTGGGCTACTGTGTCTAGGCAAGAGCCCATTTTTTTTCTACTTTGTTTTTTTTATCAAAATCACTGAACTGCTTTTCAACCCATTTCAGCCACAGGGCCATCCAGACTTTTGGGCTACCTACGTACATGGGACTGAAACTACTCCACCTTCCTTAACACAAAATGCATACACACATACAAATATATTTGCACAATAAAGTGCACATTTCTCATTCGGATCACAACAGTCCTGATGACATAGCTTTCTAGAGTTTCTACTTAACGAATGACTGATAAACACACTGGTTTCTGGTTTGAACACTTCTGGTAAAGCTACCCAGCTCTTTATTGTCTCCTAGCTAGTCATACAGCTTTCCAGATTTTAGACCATTTTAACCAACTTGTACAGGGTCTCCAACAGTCTCCTTGTCCCCAAACAGAAAAATTGACCTTTTCCTGAGAGAGGTTTGCTTCCTCTCACTAAGATTTGGTTTTCTGAATTGCCTGCCACAAAACAGGTTGAAACTGGACCCCATTGCCATTGGCTTTCTGTTTACCTGTTGATTCCTAGTTGTTTATCCCCATGGCAATCCCAGGAACCTAATGATGTCATACTTGGCAAACTAATTAACGCTCTTTCAAAATAGTCCCCCATACACTTTGATGGGCGGCACAGTGCTTAGCACTGCACAGCGCCGGGGACTCAGCTTCGATTCCCGGCTTGGGTCACTTTCTGTGCGGAGTCTGCACGTTCTCCCCGTGTCTGCGTGCGTTTCCTCCCACGTGAAAAATGTGCTGGGTAGGTGCATTGGCCATATTAAATTCTCCCTCAGTGTACCCAAACAGGTGCCGGAGTGTGGCGACTAGGGGATTTTCACAGTAACTTCATTGCAGTGTCATTGTAAGCCCACTTGTAACACTAATAAAGAAACTTTAAATTTTAAAAAGTTTACCTTAAAAGGGAACATTGCACAAATAAAAATTACTGGATTTTCCCAAAGCGCGTGGGTCATCATAGTTGTTATCTTTGATGGCAATCAACTTGTGTGAGCAGAGGCTTTGCAATACCTCCAGCATTGACAAAGCGTGGACACAAACTACTGGAGACTGCCTGACTCTGAGCCTGTTGACCCCCTAGATGGCAACAGCCAGGGACTTGATGAATAACAGTTTCATCCTATGGCCATGTACAGTATTCTGCACTTTCTCTGGGACCTCAATGCCACCCACAAGTAAAATGAGGCACATACTCAGTATCCTACATTTAGAATTGGAAGATAATACAGACTGCAATTAACTATAGATTCTACGTAAGGACAAATAGACAATGGTTCAGTTTCATTAATAATGTAAGTCATTAGCAATTGTCACATTCACAAAATATGAACTTATGAATGATAAAGATGAACTGATGAGGTGTGAACCCAATTGAGCACATTCCTGCAACACAAAATGGAGTTGAGAGGATCTCTCTTCTTGCCAACATGTAGAACTGTAAGAACACTGAGGTAATTTTTTGTCTGGGAAAGCGTTGATGAAGTCATCAAAATGCAAGCAATCCTTCTGGTGATAATGGCTACATTTCTCCAACTAATTAAAAAGATCTGGTTCACAATACTGTTTCAGCACCCACAACTCCAAACATGAAATCTGGAAATAAAAAGGGAAAATTTTGGAAAAGCTTCACAGATCTTGCCATGTCTGTTAATGGGATGCAAATGAAAGTCTGACCGGAATGTCGTCCCCATGCCCAATTCTCTGTTACACCAAATGAAGTAAACATGCCAGTCCAGAACATGACTGGCCCAGCATGGTGTGCAAAAATCAGGACTGACTTGAAGAAGGCCTGGGCCTGCCTTTGAAGTTCTGAATGGAGGCCGCCAACAACCCTGGGACACCACAACAGTGGGTGCGGGAAGCATCTATTAGGTGGTCCTCCAACTTCAATGTCTTTGATTAGGTCCACCTTCTTTCTTCAGGAGGTCAATCTTCTTCAATGCTGGGTCAGTGAAGTTGTGTGTCTTTTCAATATGGCACCCAGGTCTGACAGTGGTTCATGCACCATCAAGCCTGCCCCACCACGCAAGACAGCGCAAAAACCTTAGATGCATAATTAATTATGCCAGATATAGAAGATATGACATTGTTTTCCATTGGCCTCCGCAGTGGGAAACTGTCCTACCCCTGCTGCAGGACTTAGTCCCAGCTGGGAGAATTCCACCCAAGATTTCTGATGGGAACTTTAATAAGGCATATTCTGGTCAGACAGACACACACATCTATGCTATCAAGGAGAAAAGACACTGCCTAAGCTGCTCTTAAGCCACATATAGGTGAAGAGTTGCCCTTGCACATTCTATCCGAAAAGGCACGTACTCAGTATCCTACATTGCACTTTTACTGGAGTAAAATAAGAGAAATCGGATACTGTGGACATTAAAGCAACAACAAATTAATTCTACTAAACTACCAGATTTTTTTTTCAGTGCACTAAAAGGATTACAGACTTGCACTGTTTCAATTCTTCAGCCTGAGGAAAAGCATGTGCAGTAAAAACGCTTGAAATCATAAAACATAAACACATGCTACTTTTATGATGCATGTGTGTGTGCGTGTGTGTCCTCATGGTTGTGATTGTGTATATTTGGGGTTGTCTTCAATCAGTAACCCTGTTGGGTTTGCTAGTGGCTTTCTGGGGAGTCCCTCGCCATGACCAAAAGTTCTGAAGGTTACCCTGCTAGGATTAAGGACCTCTCCTTGTGGCTGGTGAAGAAATTGATCCACTTGAGCAAGATCCACTTGTTGTCTTTCACCTAAGACCCATTGACAAAAGACAGAAATAGGAATAGAAGGTTAAAATGACTGAAATAGTATGGGATATAGGAGTTTTGATTTATTGCGCATTGGCACTACTACTTGGGAAATAGAGAACTGTTCCCATGGGACATGCTCCACGAAATCAGGGCTGGGGCCTATATCCTAGTGAATTGAATGATCACTGTAGTAGATAAGGGTTTAAACTAATGAAGGAAATTGGTGGGGGGGTGGAGGGGGCGGTGGCGGGAGGCGGGAGAGAGGAAGATGATTCAGCAAAGGGTGAATTCAAAAACAGCAAGAGAAATTTCAAGGCTGTAGAGATTTTTAGTGGTTTAGGTGAAAATAAGCAGAATGGGAGAAGGAGGGTCAGAGACCTTAATAAAAGTAATGAAGCATTAACATCCAAGCTGAAGGAGAGAAAAACGTTGAAGTGAAAGGCATTACAATGTATCTTAACACGCAAAGCATTCAAAATAAAATAGATGAGCTAATAGTACAAAAATCAGTGGGTTTGATCTAATAGTCATTATGAATTCATAGGATTAGGCATAATATATTTGCATTGGTTGAGGAGTATGTTGAAAGACAGCGAGCAGAATAGGAGTAAAAGGGTAATTTTTATGTTGGCAGGGCGTAACTAGTGTAGTATTGTCAGGATCAGAGCTTGGACCACGGGTCACAGAATCCCTACAGTGCAGAAGGAGGCCATTCGGCCCATTGAATCAGCACCGACCACAATCCCACCCAGGCCCTATTTACCCTGCTAATCCCCTTGACACTCGGGTTAATTTAGCATGGTCAATCAACCTAACCCGCACATCTTTGGACTGTGGGAGGAAACCGGAGCACCTGGAGGAAACCCACGCCGACACGGGGAGAAAATGCAAAATCCACACAGACAGTGACCTGAGGCCGGAATTGAACCCAGGTCTTCGGCACTATGAGGCAGCAGTGCTAACCACTGTGCCGCCTGATATTTACAATGTGTATCAATGACACAGATTATGGGACTGAGGGTAATGTAGAGGGATGAGAGTGGCCAATGACAAAAAGGCCTGAATTATTTTGTGACAAGAAGCCATCTAACTAAGCACTTCTTTGTGCAGTTATGAAAATGTTTCTACGTTACTTTAAGGGGTGGAATTATTAGACTTCAAGTGGGTGGAAACATTAGCTTTCCATTTGTTTACCTTCTGATACCATCAAGACTATGAACCAATGCATTGCATAAAATCACCAAAGTAATCTCAGCATTTAGTACAATTAGTGCATGTAATACAGGATAAAGCCCATACTAGCAACCGAACTTAACCTTAATGGATTATGTACATGCAAAGCAAAGGGCTATGGCAGGTCTTTACAAACCATTTTTCAATTGACCACATTTTAACTCCCTATTTCTCAAGGCATTTAGGGATGGGCAACAAGTTGCTAGTGACACCCACACCCCGTTAATGACCCATAATTCATTATTTTGTCTCTCCCTCCTTCCTTAAAATACCATGTAACATTTGCCAGCCTTCAATCTGATTGGACCATTCTTGAATCTAAGGAATTTTGGAAATTGTAGCTAGCACATCCGCTTCCCTGCAGCCATCTTTTTTAGAACCTAGGGTGTAGACCATCAGATCCCAGGGATTTGTCAGATGTTAGTCCCTTAAATTTCTCCAATTTTTTTTTCTGCTGATACTAATTTCCTTACTTTCCTCACTCTCTATTGCCTTTAGGTTACCGTCTGTTTTTGCTATGAAACTTGTGTCTTCTGCTATGAAGACAGACACAATGGCTGCGATTCTCCCATCCTGCTGCGCTAATTGTTTTAGCACAGTGGGCCGGGAGAATCTCGTGGCGGACAATGTGCAGGATTTGCGCATGCGTTCCCGCCCTGATATCGTCTCCCAGCGTTGGATTTCCTGCGGCATTTGCTCCATGCCGGAAATTGGCGAGGAGGCGTGGAAGTAATTTAAATATTATTTTTAATGAAATTTCAATGTGATTAACGGGCCTGGGACTGATGTCTCCAGGCCTGCTAGCCTCTTCATCCACCCTCCCCCGTCCCCCCTGCCAGAGTGGTTCACTCCAGAGGGGTTTAGAGTAGCTCCCCTCTAACGGGGAACAAGCGGCCCGACCCTGCTGGAGTGAAGGGGAGGGCAATTGCCCCCCCCCCGCCCCAGAGGGTCAGGCGGTGGGGAGAGGGTGCCCCCTGGGAATTGGCAGCCTGACAGTGCCAGCCTGGGCCCCCTGGCATTGCCCAAGGAGCAAAGTGCCAATGCCCCTCGGGACCGTGGTGGAGGAGTAGGGGGCAGCAACTGTTGGTGGGGGGAATTGGGGTCGGGGAGGGCTGGAGATCGGGGTGGGCCGGGACAAGAGGGGAGTGCTCAGGCCTGGGCCCAGAAATGGTAAGGGGGGCCAGCAATCAGACTGTAGGAGGCGGAGAGCAGGTGTTGCGGGGGTCGCGAGGCTGTTAGTCAGCAATCAGGAGGCCGTCAGTGCGGGACCACTGTGCATGCACTGATCTCGGCACTAACAGATCGCCGCATGCGCGGTGGCCCGCTCAGCGTGCTGATTTCAGCCTCTCCAGTGGGATAGGCCCCACACCTCAGTTTTTAATGATATTCATGCTGGTGGCCTCTGCAGTGCACGGAGTGTGGGAGATTCTTCTCTGAACTTCCATTGGAAAAAAACTGCGAATTACTCCAGTTTTCACACAAATTCAACACTTCAGAATTTTTTGGGAGAATTCCGGCCAACATGTTTGTTCAATGCCTCTGCCATTTCCTCATGCAGCATGATAATTTCTCCTGCCTCTGCTTCTAAGGGACCAATATTTATTTTAGCTACTTTCTTTTTGTGTAGAACTCTGACGAAGAGTCATTCTGATTCGAAACGTTGGCTCGATTTTCTCTCCATAGATAGTGTCAGACCTGCTGAGATTTTCCAACATTTTCTATTTTGTTTCAGATTCCAGCATTTGCAGTATTTTGCTTTTATCTTATGTGAAGTTACAAACTTTGGTAGGAAAATAGGAAAACAGATTTTTAATAAATTGTGAGGGATCCGAATGTCTTTGTACACAAATCACAAAGATAATATAGCAGATACAGCACCAATTAGAAAATCAAATGGTATATTAAACCTATTACAAAGGGAGTGGAGTATAAAAATATTTTTTTATTACTGGGTGGAATTTTCCATTTTTTCTTCTTAAGTGTTGGTCCAGGTGAGAAAAGTGATGTGCAGCTCCTCAGCTGCACAGCCAGCCTTTCTCACCATATTGTCCAGCACTCTGCGGGGAAAAAAAAAACTCCTGGAGGTGTGTCCCACATCATCACGCTGCTGAGGCAGGCTCCGAAAGAGCTGGCAACATTGGCTTTCCAGAGATCAGGGAGCCAATTTTAAAGGGCATCCCAATCGTCAATGGATAAAAAGAAAACTCCCTTACACACACATGGGGAAAGCCCCCTCCAAACAGGAGAACCTTTGCCGGCACGGCCCTTGGCGGTGCCCCGGCACAGTTCTAGGAGATAGTGCTTGGGTACTACCCAGGCATGCACCTCCCCCGGGAGGGGTGGCGGGGGGGGGGGGTCATACTTAACTGTGCTCCCCCAGGGGGTTTCCTTTGCCTGATTCATGTTTTTAAAAACCTGTTGTAAATCTCACCAATTGGATGTCACATTGGCAAGGGGGGAAATCCCAATGTTGGGGGGGCGATACAGCAGGGAAGCCCACTAATTACATGTAAATATATTTAAATGAGGTTCCTGACTTTCCTGGGTGGAACCTCATTACGTCAATGGCAGGATGGGGTGACTGTGCTGCGAGATCTTACCAGCGAGATTCATTTTGGCCTCTCGCAGGATTTTGTGCCCACATTGCTGTTTGCGTCCGCAGCAAACGTGGGTGAAAAATCCTGGCCACTCTGTAGAGTTTTGCTCTCCTTATGTAAGGAAGGGAAAATTTGCCTCAAAGGGAGTGCAACAAAGGTCCATGAGCTTGATTCCTGGAATGCTGAGATTGTCTTATGAGGAGTGATTGAATAGTCTAGGTTTATAGACCCATATGTTTAGAAAAATAAGAAGTGATCAAATTCCAACTCAAAATTCTTAAGGAGCTTGTCAGTTTAGATGCTGGTAGGATGTTTCTCATGGCTGGGGAGTTCAGAACATGCAGTAACAAGTCTTAGAATTAAGGGTCAGCCATTTATAACTGTGATGAGAAAGTTCATCGCTCACGGGTTTGTGAACCTTTGGAATACTGCACCCCAGTGGGCTCTGGCTGCTCAGTTATTGAATGTATTCCAGATATGTCGATATATACTTGGATACTAGGTCATGGAGATAGTGTGGGATGGTGGAGATGTGATGGAAGATCAGCCATGACCTTATTGAATGGTGGGACAGGTTTGAAGGGCTGAATGGCCTACTATGACTCCTATTTCTTATCTTCAAATATTTGTGTTTAAAATGGCAAAGTTTCTTTATTAGTATCACAAGTCGGCTTACATTAACATTGCAATGGAGTCACTGTGAAAATTCCCTAGTTGTCACACTCCAGCGCCTGTTCAGGTACACTGAGGGAGAATTTAGCATGGCCAAAGCACCTCAGCAGCACGTCTTTGGACTATGGGAGGCAACCGGAGGAAACCCACACAGGCACAGGAAGAACATGCAGACTCCGCACACAGTGATCCAAGCTGGGAATCAAAGCCGGGTCCCTGGCGCTGTGAGGCAGCAGTGCTAACCACTGTGCCGCCCAGTGTGGCATTGCAGACTATTTTATTACTTTACATGCCACTGTCTCAGTTGGTCACTAACTATTCAGATTAGGTTTATATAATCAATAATTTTAAGTGAGAATGTATTTTCTACAGAAGGAAATTTAAATTAGTCTTTTACTAAAGTTTTATAGCCATCTTTTAAGCAACAATAAATTTCTACACACAACAGATCTACAATGTCTTTGGAAGAAACTTGAATCCAGCTCCCACCTGCCTGCCCAGTTGGACATGAAGGGTCCAACTCCATGTTTTTTGGATAGCAAGAAGTTCTTTTTGTCCTGGCCAATGGTTATTCCTTCAAGTAACTGAAAATACTTCATACTTGGAAGAAAGTTTAGGATTGTCTGCAGTTTGTAACTCATAACTTCATTCAAGTGTAATTATACTTTTGGGTCGCACAAAATCTTGGAAAAAGTAATAAGATTAGTCATGTATCTGTAATTGTGTTCTTACAGTATAATTTTTATATTTCCAGGATATTGTACTCAGTAAGAAGTTGCCCAAAATGTGCTTTGACGAAAAATGGATACTCCAGAGTATTTAGATTTGGATGCAATAGATTTTAGTGATGATGTTAATGTAAGTAATATTTTTATTATTTTATAAGGTTTATCCTGTTTTAAAATACCACATTGTCAGAAGTACTTGAACACTAAGGTGGGCTTGTCATAGGTTTTATTTTTAAATTTTGGTCAGGAAAATGGTATGCCATTATTTGCATACAACTATCTTTTCCTCAAATTCATTTAAAATCTGCAGAATTCATTTATCATTCACAACTCATGCTGGATTAAGTAAAACTGCTAAACTAACAAAATAAGTCTTAAAACCATAATTTTTCAGGATCTGCAAGATGCATTAATGACAACTTTAACTTTTAAAGTAACCTTGTTTGATTATTTATCTTGGAATACTTGAAACTTAACAGGAACCAGGTAGTTTAAAAATGCTTCACAGTTTTACAGATCATGATCTTATAGATGTCATTTTGACATTTGAATCCATATGCATAAGATATTGGTCAAATGTCAGATTTTCATGGAATATTTGTGCAATTTGTTATTGAATAGTCAATGCATGTTCTGTTCTTTTCACAAAAGCAATTGTACTATAATTATTTCTCATGGGGTTATTTTAGATTTGCAAAATCATTAGTCCTGTAAACGAAGGACAAATTTGCCTTGGGCTTTTTGATCAGTAATTTCAGGTTTCTCTTTTTAAGTGCTTGATTGTGCTAATGAGGAATAAATTATTGCCTTTATCCTCAACTGTAAAGAATTCCTTATCTCAACTTGCATGAAGAAAATATAGTTTCTGCCTCGGGTACTAGGCTTAGACGTAAGTATCTTACTAGAAAGAGAGACCTGTTACCAAAGCATTTTGCCTTGTAGTTATTAATATAAATACAAGAATACCAAATTTCAAATTATCACAATTTATACTACAGGAGAAATAGGTGCTGATTGGTTAGCTGGTATATTTTTTTCATTACTCATTTATGGGATGTGGGTGTCGCTGGCTGGGCCAGGATTTATTGCCCATCCCTAATTGCCCTTGAACTAAGTGGCTTGCTAGACCATTTCAGAGGGAATTTAAGAGTCAACTACACTGCTGTGGCTCTGGAGTCACATGTAGACCAGACTGGATAACGTTGGCAGAATTTGGGTTATATGTATTTGAATTATTCGCCAGAACCCTCTGTCCTTGTTCGTGGCTGGGATTCTCTGGTGCCATTGAAAATGAATGGAGTTTTAGCGGAATCACCAAATTTTCCATTCTCACTTGCAGCGGGACAGCCACGGACGAGTTCAGGAAATCCCACCCGTTATGTTAATACCTGCTCAATTATAGTAAATATAAGTTTTCTTAAGGAACTATATCATAGTAGTGAAATAATTCCTCTTATTAGTGCATTGCATCATCTCTCTGAGCTGTTCTTGCATTATTGTGCTGAGAACATTCTGATAACCTGGTTTAAGTGTGTCTGCATGTGTTCAGGTAAAACTAATATATTTACACATCCATGATCACTGACTTCACTCCCAGCACAGTCTTTGACTTTTTCCTTTCTCACTGCGGTCTGTGGTTCTCTATCTCTGTACACCCCCACCCCCTAGTTCCCCTCCCCCAACCTTGGTTATTAATCTCTATGCCTGTCGGGGGCAAACCTGTTCAGAAAAGTTTGAAAGATATCCTGTAGTTAATTTCAACAGGATGTCTGGAAAAAGTATACTACCAGGTTTCCCGTCTGGAAATCATGACTCCTGCTCTCTTCATAGTCAAAGTAAATATCAGAGTCTCAATTCCATTTAGCTGCAACCTTTAGCAACAGCAAGAGAGCTGTGAGCAGAATCCAGGAATGAGCTATGAAACTTCCCTAAACTGGGTCCTGGTGTGAAGATGCATTGAAACACTGAGCAGACTCAAGTATGTAATCTATCAGTGACAGAGTTGTACGTTTACATGTCTACCTTATCCACAGGTCGTTTGATTTGATATCATAAATGGACCTGTGTATTCTTTTTGTATGATGGATAAGTAATGTTGACATTTATGTTTTAAATAAAGGTGGAATGGAGAATGAGTGGAACTGACTTCAAGACCGTTATAGCTAGAGATTTCTAGTAAACAATAGAGTTACAGAATGTTTACAGCACTGAAGGAGGCTGTTCTGCCCATCCTGTTTTCTTTTTCTCTTCAGATAATTATCCAATTCCCTTTTAGAAACCATGATTGAATCTGCCTCCACCACCCTCTCAGGACAGCACATTCTGAATCCTAACCACTTGCTGCATAAGAAGTTTTTCCTTGTTTCATCATTGCTTGTTTTATGAATCACCTTAACTCGGTGTCCTCTGGCTCTGGACTTTGGCCAGTGGGAATAATTATTCCCTATTTACTCTGTCCAGACCCCTCATGATTTTGAACACTACTATCAAATCTCCTCTTCATCTTCTTTTCTTTAAGAACAGCCCCAACCTCTCCAATCTATCCCTGGAGCTGAACTTCTTCAACCCTGGAACCATTCTCGTGATCCTTTTCTGCAACTTGTCTTAAGGCTTTTACACCCTTCCTGAAGTCCAGGGCAAAGCATGACACTCCAGTTGAGGCCAAGCCAGTGTTTTATATAAGGTTATCATGATGTCTTGTTTTTGTTCTTTGTGCTCTTATGAAGCCCAGGATCCTGTATGCTTCAAAAATTTCTCAATCTGCTCTGGCCCCTTTAATGATTTGTGCACATAGTGAGGACTGATGGAGTTTTTTTTCATATCAAAAGAAGTGGCTGCAGAGATAGTGGATGCATTGGTTATAACCTTTCAAAATCTCTTAGATTCTGGAATGACCCAGGTAGATTGGAAAGTAACTCATGTAACACCTTTATTCAAAAAAGGGAGATAGAAAGCAGGAAACTGCTAGTTAGCCTAACATCTGTCACAGAGAAATTGTTGGAATCCATTATTAAGGATATTACAGCAGAATACTTGGAAAATCATAAAGTGATCAGGTAGAGTCAACATGGCTTATGAAAGGGAGATCGCGTTTAGCTAAATTTATCAGAAATGTTTGAGGAAATAACAAACAAAGTGGATAAAGGGTAACCTGTAGATGTGGTGTACATGGATTTTTAGGAGGCATTTGATAAGGTGCCACATCAAATGTTACTGCGCAAGGTAAGATTACATAGTGTAGGAGGTAACACATTAGCATGGATAAAGGTTTGATTGAGTCAGAGACTAAGGATAAATGGGACATTGTTGGGTTGGCAATCTGTAACTAGTGGAATACCACAGAGATCAATGTTGGGGTCTCGACTATTTACAATCTACATCAATGACTCGGATGAACGGACTGAAAGCATGGTAGCTAAATGACACCTAGATAGGCAGGGAAAGAAGTTAACAAGAGGAGACAGAGAGTCTGCAAAGGGAGAGACAGATTACGTGAGTGGGAACATAATTAGTAGATGGATATTATGTGGGAAAATAAGAACTTGTCAGGGTGAGTAGTAAAGCAGTGTACCATATAAATGGAGAGAGATTGCAAAACTCAGTGGCACAAAGGGATCTGGGTGTCCTGGTACATGAATCACAAAATGTTCGTATGCAGGTACAGCAAGTGACTAGGATAACAAATGGAAAGTTGTTGTTTTGTAAGGGGAATGGAATATAGAAGTTGGGAAGTTTTACAGGGCTTTGGTGAGAATCTGGAATACTGTATACAGTTTGGTCTCCTTATTTGAAAAAAAATAATGGTGTTAGAAATAGTTCAGAGTATGTTCACTTGATTCATTACTGCGAAGGGGGCTTATCTCATGAAGAAAGGTTGAACAGGTTGACTTATTCCCTTTGAAGTTTAGAAGAGTAAGAAGTGATCCTTTTGGAACATATAAGATCCTGAGGGTACTTGATAGGTAGATGCCAGGAGGATCTTTCCACTTATGGAATAGTATAGAACTAGGGGAGACAGTTTAAGAATAAGATGGAGATGGGGAGAATTAGTTTCTCTGAGGGTTGTTAGTATGTGGAATTGTCTTCCCCAGAAAGCAATGGAACTTGGACATTGTCTAATTCTACCTTGAATAGATTCAGATTTTTAATGGACAAAGGAGTTGAGGGTTATGGGGAGCAGACAGGAAAATTAAGTTAAGACCACTACCAGATGAGTCATGATCTTATTGAATGGTGGAGTGGGCTCAAAGGGCTGTATGGCCTACCCCTACTCCTGCTCCTATGTTAAGGAGCAATATGCTAAGTTCATAATTGCTGAAACTTAATGCTTAATGCTTCCATACCCAAAAAAATTCTAACCAGTCCATCCTTAGATTCAGCAGTGCTATCGTTTATATTTTACAAGTCCATGGAATGATCAGACTTCCTAAGATTGTTTACAGCTGCAAGATTTGTTGGTTGCTAAGCATTTATGCAACAAAGAAACTGGAATCAACCCAGCACAATTTTGTGCACCAGGGGAATTTTTTTTTTGCATGGTAGCAAGAATAGCAGCTAAATACAGTAGGAACTTTAAAAGCAAAAAAGACCCAGAGAATTAAATAGATTGGATTTTCATCTTTGAGGTAGGTAGTGGGAATCAGGACAAATCCTGATTCCGCAAGGCTGCCTCAGGAAAAAGTGGGTGTAAGAGGAGCAGTTTTAATCTGGGTGGGGGCAGGTACAGGCTGGAGTCAGACATGCCAACCCTGGAAACAGTGCGAAGGCAGGCCCAAATGTGGAGGCGAGCTTTTCACAACTTTGGCCCTATATAAAGTGACACCAGTCACTGCGTGAGAAAAAAGGAAGGTAAAAGATTGCAAGGCTGTGTGGGAGGTGACTTTAAAATACTGTCATGTGAGAAAATGTTGGCTAACTGGTTGTTAATGCTGCAAGAGATGGTCCACCATGGGCCTTCCATAGGAAGGTTTAAGTTGGGAAGTAGCACATATGTAAAGTGTCCATACAGTATTCATTCATTGGCAAAGATCCATTTTAGCGAGCCATATAGATGGCTGCATCTTGGCAGCTTTAGCAAGTCATGATAATGTACAGCAAGTGAAATGAGCTGACCTCAGGGCTGGTCTCAGGATCCTACATCCTGGAATATTCAGTTGCCAATCCTGCCCCTCTCTCAACCATGTCTCAGAGACAGCAATTACATTGTATCCCCAAGTTTTAATTTGTGCCCTAGATTCATCTGCTTTATTCGTCAGATTCTAAACTCTATCTCTAAACTCATGAGTGTGTGGCACCAGAAGTAATCCAAAGATTACTAACCTCTGAGTCCTGTTTTTTAATCTATTTCCTACCTCCCTAAATTTTGCGTGCAGGACCTCATTCCTTTTCCTACCTGTATCATTGGTACCAATATGTACCATGATTTCTGTCTGTCTGCCCTCCCCCTTCAGCTGTTCAGTGACATCCATGCTCTGGAATCAGGGAGGCAACATACCATCTTGAAGTCCCTTTTGTGGCCACAGAAATGTACAATCGAATCCCCTACTACTATGGCCCTGTCGTTCTTCCTCCTCCCCTCCTGTGCAGCAGATCAACCCGTGATGCCATGAAGTTGGCTACCACTACTTTCCCCTGCACAGTCATCTCCCCCAACATTATCCAAAACAGTATATCTGTTAGAAAAGGGGGTGGCCACAGGGGACTCCCGCACTATCTGCTTTCCTCTACTCTGCCTGGTGGTCACCAATTCCCTTTCTGCCCTTTAACAAAACGTATGCTCATTTAAGAATGCTATTAAATGACCTCCCTCACATTAACTTTACTTCCCTTTCCAATTTGCTTACTTTTATTATTTTATCCATATGCTGTTTCTTAGTGACATTAAACACAGAATCTAGGCCATCTTCCAATCGCATGCCGATGACATGTAGTTCCATCTCCCCACCACTTTTTCCAACCTCAAAAACATTTCCATGTTCTCAGTCCGACATCTGATTGTGGAGAAGGTGCAATTATCTTCATTTTAAACAGGATATGATGAACTATATTCTGCTATCTGCTTTCTTGCCCCTAATGCCATCGCTGTTTCTTACCATCTTCTTAGGTTGAAAACGGTGCTATCTAGGCAATACATTTGCTTTAGATAAGTGAGTTTCATATTTTTGACACCTGTCTGCATTAAATTTAATCCGCCCACTTCATATTTCTCAACAATAAATTTCATGATATTTTCCAATTATTGTATCTTCTGTTCAGACTATAACTTAACTAAGGGGTACTAATTAGATAAAGGATTAGGGTATCTGTATATCAAGTTTTTGCCCTATCAGTCTTTCCTCCTTTGTAGTGTATCCCTCAGTCCCTTCTCTTTTCACTTGCCCTTCAAGCTATTTATATTGCTCATTTAATTTCCTAGCTAAAATTATTCTGCCGTTACTTTTTAAAAGTATTTGCTGGTTTACCTCTAACTTACTAATTTGTAATTTGAATTCTAAACACTAATAATTAATTGGCATGAGTCATAAGATTGCATCCAACATGTCTATGCCTGGTCGTGAAGAGATATCCACTTAAAGTCCCGTTCCTCTGCAATTTCTTATATCCATCTAATTTTCTTTTGTAAATATTTTTCTAAATAATATTTTGTCCATCTCCTTCATAATCTTGATATTGTCTGTATTTTTCTTCAACTCCAATCCCTCACTGGGGATTATTATAACCATGGAGGGTAGTTTAATGCTCTTGCCATTATAAGATTTTTCTGTAATGAAAGAATTTTGGCCACCATGTTAAATCCCCTAAATGGGCCAATTGAAAGTTGCATTCTGCAAGTGGAGAGGTGCAAGTGGAGAGAGGGTTAAGTACAGGTTAAAGAGGTGTGAATTGTCTCAAGCCAGGACAGTTAGTGAGATTTTGCAAGCCGAGGCAATCTGTGGGGGTTACAGATAGTGTGACATGAACCCAAGATCCCAGTTGAGGCCGTCCTCATGTGTGCGGAACTTGGCTATCAGTTTCTGCTTGGCGATTCTGCGTTGTTGTGCGTCTTGAAGGCCGCCTTGGAAACGCTTACCCGAAGATCAGAGGCTGAACGCCCTTGACTACTGAAGTGTTCCCCAACAGGAAGGGAACACTCCTGCCTGGTGATTGTCAAGTGGTGTCCATTCATCCAATGTCGTAGCGTCTGCATGGTCTCGCCAATGTACCATGCCTCAGGACATCCTTTCCTGCAGCGTATCAGATAGACAACATTGGCCGAGTTGCAAGAATATGTACCGTGTACCTGGTGGATGGTGTTCTCATGTGAGATGATGGCATCCGTTTCGATGATCCGGCACATCTTGCAGAGGTTGCTATGGCAGGGTTGTGTGGTGTTGTGGTCACTGTTCTCCTGAAGGCTGGATAGTTTGCTGCAGACAATGGTCTGTTTGAGGTTGAGCGGTTGTTTGAAGGCAAGTAGTGGTGATGTGGGGATGGCCTTGTCGAGATGTTCGTCTTCACCGATGACATGTGAAGGCTCCGGAGAAGATGTCGTAGCTTCTCCGCTCCAGGGAAGTACTGGACGACGAAGGGTACTTTGTCTGCCGTGTCCCGTGTTTGTCTTCTGAGGAGGTCGGTGCAGTTTTTCGCTGTGGCACGTCGGAACTGTTGATCGATGAGTCGAACGCCATATCCTGTTCTTACAAGGGCGCCTTTCAGCGTCTGTAGGTGTCAGTTGCGATCCTCCGCATCTGAGCAGATCCTGTGTATACGGAGGGCTTGTCCGTCGGGGATGGCTTCTTTAACGTGTTTAGGATGGAAGCTGGAGAAGTGGAGCATCATGAGGTTATCCGTGGGCTTGCAGAAGAGTGAAGTGCTGAGGTGACCGTCCTTGATGGAGATGCGTGTGTCCAAGAATGCAACCGATTTTGGAGAGTAGTCCATGGTGAGTCTGATGGTGCGATGGAGCTTATTGATGTCATCATATAGTTGTTTCAGTGATTGTTCACCGTGAGTCCAAAGGAAGAAAATGTCATCGATGTATCTAATAGATATCTTTTGGAATAAATAATCTGCTTGTTGATTACTGACAGCATTTCACATAACTTCAAGGTTATTTGTAGTCTTCAGGTGAAGCAGGATAAAAATTCAGGAGATCATTCAACAAGAATGTAAATGTAATTCTGTCTCAATTTTTAAAAGTTTTTTAAAAGGTTTATTTATTAGTCACAAGTAAGCTTACATTCACACTGCAATGAAGTTACTGTGAAAATCTCCTAGTAGCCACACACTGGCGCCTGTTCAGGTGACCAATGCACCTAATCTGCACATCTTTGGACTGTCGGAGGAAACCGGAACACCCAGAGGAAACCCATGCACACACAGGGAGAAAGTGCAAACTCCACACAGACAGTGACCGAAGCAGGGAATTGAACCCGGGTCCCTGGCGCTGTGAGGCAGCAGTGCTAACCTCTGTGCCACCATGCTGCCCTAAAGTATGTTCTGATTGTAAGAATTCTATCTTAAATATGGACAAAGGCAGTCTCTATTATGAATTTCACTGGTGCGAGGATGGGTTTAGTGTGACTGATTTGCATAGGTAATGTTTCTCTCTCCCTCACGTCTGTTTCTCTCCCGCACACCACACATTCTCTCTACCTTTCTCTCACTTCCGTGTTGAGAGTTGCAGAGGATACTAGGTGAAAGGCTAGCTAAAACATGAGCACAGTTGAATCTAGAGGTAATAATAGATGCATGGATGAATGTTTCTATATCAGATGAAATGAGGCTGGTAATGAGTCAAAAGTAAATAGTCTTAGTAATGGAGAGGCTATGGGGTAATATTTCAGCTCAACATCAAATAGGACAGTAGGATTGAGAAAGATCTTGTTCGGCCTCAGAGAGTGATCAGGTAGAGAACTGGGGTGTCTAGGCAATGGAATTTGTGGCAGAGACTAAGATAATTTAATTGATCCAATGTTTTGTTGGAGTAAATTTCTGCTGATCCAATACTTGTGATGAATAGCAACGGAAATCTGAGGCAGTCAATAGGTAAAGAGTGTTGGTAGTGAAATAGTGTGGGTGTTATTAGTGAATTTGTGGTACCTGATGTATTTTAGTATGATGTTGCCAAAGGGCCATGTGTAGATAAGGTTACAACCCCTCCATAGATAGCAGTGCAGGAGTGGGAAAGTATGCCATTGAAGGTGGCTCCGACTAGGTAGATAAGAAAAGAACTGGTCAAGTCCAGTCCCACCCAACTGGACGACTGAGGAGAAGTTTTGTAGGAGGATGGTGTGGTCTGTTATATCAATGAATAAAGAAGGTCGATGAGGATGAGAGGAATATATATACAATGTAATTTATAACCTTAAAGACTGTTTCACAGGTGTGATGGGTGAAAACTTGATTGGGAAGGATTCAAACATGGGAGTTTTGAGCATGCTGAGCACAGATTTCAGAGTCATAACTAACTTGAGCCAAGTCAGGTGAGTTTTGTAGATAGTTTGGAAGTTTGACAAACACTCTTTGAAATGTGGTGGACAATGTTTCAAGCATTTTTGACAATCCACTTGGGAAGGCATTGCTGGCTCAGCATTCAGATAATTTGACTGCTGCTCCTGAAGTATCTCATTCTTGATAAATTATGCAAAATGTTGAAAGGTTTTGTTTAATATTTTTATTTTCAGTGATGTTGAGATATGATTTACTGCAGAACATTTCTGCCTTTTGATCTTGAAATGGAACCTGAAAAAGCAAATTCTACATTCTGGATATCTGGCTTCAAACTCCGCTTACAATGTGCGGGACTATTTACTCTTGCAGCTGGGGAAAATAGTTGATGCATACAATATGTGTTTCTCTAATTTTTCTCCTCATTTTATGTTTCTCTAGTTTGGAAGCTCTTCAGCAAAAGCTCTTCCTGAACTATACAAGAGATCTGATTTGCAAAATGAAGGCCGAATAGGTATTTCATATACTCGTTTTATGTATTTTTGGCTTTGCCTAGTTTGTGTTATGTACATGTAGTTGATTGGAATTAAAAACTAATCAGGTAAAATATGTTAATCCCATGTATTGCTCCAAACATAAATATTTGCATTTACAATTCTCACAAGACATTCATCTGTCCTGCTGAGTGTTTACGAAGACAACAGAAAATAAGAGACAAAGGGATTGAAAGTAGTGCCAGTCTGCTGGTACAAACTCGGCACAGTTTAGACCTGAGGCGCACACAATCTGGGGCCTCATTTAAATCATTCCACTGAGCTAAGGATACTGCCTCCTGCATTGGAATGATATTTAAATTTTGGGCTAATTCTTCGCTGGTCTCTGAAGTGAAGGAGTTATTTGTAAGAGATCAGCAATGGTCTTCATGACTGCTGCGGAATCTAAAAGAGCACTCTGCCTCGTTCCACAATCATTTTTTAAAAATAAAGTTACTTTTTCAGTGGCAGCCTCGAATGGTCCTTTTAAGGTTGTGCGTAGGCTTGGTTATCCTGAATGCGGCAGTGCTGGCTGCGTTCGACACAGCTATTATCAAGAAGGGATCCTGAAGGAGTGATTAGACCCTCGCCTCTGCACACGCATCACCCCATAAACACCTCCCGTAGGAAAAGAGCTCAATGGTTGTTTCAGGCTTGGGCCCGAGACACGTATACTTCAGCCTTTACCAGAATGATGGAGAGTGTAATTTTGGCAGGGAATGTGCTTGCCTATGCCTGCTTGATGTATTGCATGCTTGTGCACCCTTTTTGCATCCAGGGCACTTAACAGGTCAATAGGCTTTTAAATAAATTTTTTAAAAAGAAAGGAAATTTGTATTTTCAACTAGCCTACAAAAAGTTACCAGTTGCCTCAAAAGCCACTTTCCTATGATCAATATGTTTTCCCCATACCACTACTCCTCTCATAACCCAATTACTCTAATTCCTTCAACCTAGTTCACAGGTACAATGCTCCCATCCAACTCATCACCCTCTGTTATATCTCCCATTCCACACTGATGCTCTTCACCCTATTTCCTCTGCCATTGGAGGAGCAGCTCCTTACGGATTCTGTCTCTCACTAGTACAGAATGGGGGGAGGGGTTTACCTTATTCTCATTAGTTGCTCAATGATTGAATTTGTCTTGGCCTTTTTGGGAGACTTTCTGGAGCAAATTTGCCCATTGCTCATGTGTAATTTGAACCCTGTCCACCTTCCTGCACCCCCCTCAGTCCCCTCAGTTTAACTGTCACATGTTTTCTGTCAAGCAAGTGCTCCTGTTCTCTTCCCTGTCACTCAGTCCTCCTCATCCCTTTTGGGTGCTGTTTTTCACCACTTCCTAACTTTAATATTATCTGTCTCTCTCTTTCCATTGTAAATAATGGTGCTATCCTTTCCCAACCCAAATCACTGCTCTTGACACTGCCTTTTTTGGTCTTCTCTCTATATTCCTAATTGTTTCTACCCGATTGCTGCTGTTGCTTGAAAATCAGGCTTTTGAATGCTAAAGGAGAGAGCTTCTGCTTTCACATGTAATTTTGATTATGTATTGAATGTTTGGAAATGCGTAGAATCATAGGGGGATCCTATCAAAAAAGTTCAAAGTGCCAAAAGAACGTGAAAATGGGAGATAATCGCACCAATTATTTTGGGCGAGTTAAAAATCCAATCTTACGACACTCTGAGCAAAAAATATAGGGCGGCACGGTGTCACAGTGGCTAGCACTGTTACCTCACTGCGCCAAGGACCCAGGTTCAATTCCCGGTTTGAGTGACTCTGTGACCTGCCTTCTTGAACTGCACGTTCCCCCATGTCTGCGTGGGTTTCCTCCAGGTGCTCCAGTTTCCTCCCACAGTCCAAAGATGTGCAGGTTAGGTGGATTGACCATGCTAAATTCTCTCTCAATGTACAGAACAGGTGTCGGAGTGTGGCAACTAGGGGATTGTCACCGTAACGTCGTTGCAGTGTTAATGTAAGCTTACTTATGACTAATAAATAAGCTTTAAATATTGTTAAACCTGTTTCCCGCCAGTAGGGGGAGGGGATGAGGCCTAAGCTCCGTGAAAGCCAGCAGTTCACAGCAGATTGCGCATTGCACAGAACAGAGAGATCTGTCACTATCCACACACCCCCCCCGCCCCGCCCCGCCAAAACTAATGCTGGCCTCCATAGCCAATACTCCCCCCGCTGTATGGACCGGCCAATCGCTTGTCCTCCCGACCCAGTCGATTGTCCATCTTTCCCCCCTCCCCCAGCCCCCCCTCCACATTTTGGTTGTGAGGCTGATCTCATCGGATATCCAGTGCTGGTAATAACACGCGAGGTGAGAAATCAGGCGCAAACCTTATTTATTTGCCTCTCTCGTGATCTTACCGGCTTGCTCTGCCAATCAACCGGTGGGACGAGAAGGTAGGATTGCCCTAAAGAATCCCTACAGTCTACAGTGCAGAAGAGGCCATACAGACCATCAGGTCTGCACCAACTTTCTGACAGAGTATCTTACCCAGGCCCTCTTCCCCACCCTATCCCCATAACGTCACACATTTCCCATTTCATAATTCATTTAACCTACACATCTTGGGATACTAATGGGCAATTTCAGCATAGCCAATCCACCTAACCACTAGCAGTGTTGAGTAGAGAGAGGCCTAGTCCACAATGATCTTAGCGAATTCGCTCAGATAATTGTGGACTGTGCTGCCAAAATGCATTGCAGCATGCAATGCTAATAGTTGATTTGATTCATGGAATCATAGAATCATATCACAGAAGTAGGGAGGCCATATCTCCTTGGAAGAGGTCTCTAGTCAGCCCATCTCCTTCTGCATAGTTCTACAATTGTTTTCCTTTTCAAAGTTAAGACTGAATTTGATTGTGGTTGTTGGAGATAAATCATCTCAGTCCTAGGACATTGCTGCAGGAGTTCCTCTGTGTTGTGTCCTCAGCCCAACCAAGTCCAGTTACTTCATCAATGACCTTCCCTCCATCATAAGGTCAGAAGTGTGATATTCGCTAATATTTACAGTGTTTGTTCCCTCCACAACTCCTCAGCTACTGAAGCCGTTTGTGCCCATGTGTAACAGAGCTCAGTCATTTGGGCTTGGGTTGATAAATAGCAAATTACATTCACGACATACAAGTACCACACACTGATCATCTCCAACAAGAGAGAATTCAGCTATCTCCCCTTGACATTCAATGACATTGCTGGATCTCTCACCATTGACATCCTGAGGCTTATTATTAATCAGAAACTGAACTGGACAAGCTGTATAAATATTGTGGCTACAAGGGAAGGACAGAGGCTGGGAATCTTGCAGTGAGCAACTTATCTCCTCACTCCCCAAAGCTTGCCCACCATCTCCAAGGCACAAGTCAGGAATGTGATGGAAAACTCTCCATTTATCTGGATGAGTGCAGTTCCAACAACACTCGAGAGTTTCAACATCATCCAAGACAAAGAAGCCATTTGATTGGTACTCCATCCACCACTTTCAACATTCAATCTCTCCACCACCGGCATACAGCGGCAGCAGTGTGTACCATCAACAAGATTCACTGCAGCAACTCACCAAGACTCATTTGACAGCATCTTCCAAACCTGTGACCTCTACCACCTAGAAGGACAAAGGGAGCAGATGCATGGGAATACCAACATCCAGGCAAATTTCCTTCCAAACCACACACCATCCTGACTTGGAAGTATATCACTGTTCCTTCACTGTCACTGGCTCAAAATTTTGCAATTCACTTTCCAACAATACTGTGGGTGTGCCTACTACTGCAGCAGTTCAAAAAGGCAGGTCACCACCACCTTCTCAATGGGAATTAGGGATGAGCAATGAATGCTGGCTTAGCCAGCGACACCCATATTCCATCAAAGAATTTTTAAATAAATTGCATCCACCACTATTTTAGACGCAGGATTCCAGAACATAAAATCTCACTGCATTAAAGAAAAACTCCTCTCCTCCTGGTTCTTTTGCCAATGATCTACTGTCTGTATTCTCTGGCTACACACCTTCCTTCCAGTAGAAACTGTTTCAACTCTATCAAAGCAGTTCATAATGTCAAACTCCTCTCTTTCTTAGCCTCCCTCTGCTCAAACGAAAATGAAAACAATCACAGCTTCCTTTGTTTTGTCAAATAGCCAGACGTCCCCCATCCCTGATGCCATTCTGGTCAATCTACTTTGGCCCATTACAAAACCTTGATTTGATTCCTAAGGCATGATGCCGAGAATTGGACACAAAAGCTCCAGCATAAAGCTTTAGCACAACCTTCTTGCTTTTGTACGGTACGCTTTTATTGATCCCTTTGACTATTTTTAACAACCTGATAACTTCTCCTCCCTGCTTCAAGGATTTGGGTATGTGAAATATGTCTTTCTGTTCCTGCACTGTTTTAAAATTATATCAGTTTGTTTTTACAGTTCCCACCATAAAAGTATCCATATTTAAAATTGACAATCACTTATATCCTTCAAAAACAACATTAACATCAATTTCAAACATTCCATTTGTTCAGAGTAGTCGTGCTTGCTCACTAGTTTGCTCAACCAGGCAAGAATCAGCTCACTGGACTGACACTAGCTACTATTATGATGTTAGGTCAAACTTGAACAGGATTGTTAGTTGCTCAATGATCATTTTAATAGTTCTTTCAATCAGCATTAAAGCAGGTGAGCTACATATACAGATAAAAATGACAAAGTGAATTTTCCTAACATGCATGAAATACAGAACCTCCAAGATTGGTCAGCTGTGCACTCCTACAGAAATGTTTTATCTTTTGCATTTTCTCATTTTGTTATAGGTATATCAGTTTTAATTTCATGGCTCTTCAGTGTATGACAGTAATGCTCACCAAAAAAGTCTGTCAAACATTATACCAGCAATTGCATATAGCAGCAGTTCGCATTTTTGCGAGCATGGCCACTTTAAGTAGAGGAAATTATTTTGCTTCTCATTCTTCCTTCAAAAACATTTGCATTCATCAAATCTCATTTCCCGTCTATCTTTACTTTGAAATTATGTCTTTTATTCCCCACATTCAGTTAATTAATGTCTATCAAAAAGATTTGCAGCATTGGCGTCAACCACTGTGGAATACCACTGAATAGCTCCCTCCAGTCTGAAAAACAACTGTTTATCACTACTTTCTGCTTTCTGTCTCAGAGCCAATTTTGTAGATAAACTGCCACTGACCCTTGAATGCCAGAAGATTCGATCTCGCTAACGAGGTCTATTATGTGGCATTTTATCGAACCTCTTTTTAAAGTTCACACACACATCAACCACAGTATCCTCATCAATCTTCCCCATGACTTCACTGAAGACTCAATCAAGTTTGTCAGATATGATTTGCCTTTTACAAATCTGCTAGATTTCATTTCTTTCAAATGCCAATTAATTATGTACCAGATTATTGTCTTCAAAAGTTTCCCCACACCGACATTGGGATATCAGACCTACAGATACCAGATTTAACCCTCCATTCACAAAAGGGAGCTCTAGTAGAACTGGGAAATGAAGGCCAATTTTGAATTGGTGTCCCATTAGAAAATGCCAGCACAACTCGTGATATTGCCAGTAGAATTTTGTACATGACTGGAAATTTGCAACCCTCCAATTCTTTGGCACCATTCCTGTATCTAAGAAGGTATGAAACATTGTATTGAGAGCCATTGCTATTTCTTCTCTTGCTTCCCTCAGCAACCAGACCCCATCTGGACTGGGTGACCTTTCTACTTTGAGAGCTGCTGACTTTATAAATACCTTCTTTATCTATTTATTTATTTTTCCAATTTTCTACTCTCTCTCCTCTTTTACAGTTATATTGGCAGCATCCTCTTCCTTTATGAAGATAGATGCAAAGTCCTTATTATCCTAACTATTATTATCCCCATGACCAACACCATCTAGAAGGAAGGGCAGCAGATACCTAAGAACACCACCACCTGGAGGTTCCCTCCAAGTCACTCACTATCCTGACATGAAATATATCGCTGTTCCTTCAATGTCACTGGGTTAAAATCCTTGAATTCCCTGCCTAACAGCACTGTGGGTATACCTACACCTCAGGGACTGCAGCAGTTCAAGAAGGCAGCTCACCATCTCCTTCTGAAGAGCAGCTAGGGATGGGCAATAAATGCTGACCTAGCCAGCGATGCCCACATCCAGTAAATGAAAAAAAACCTGTCCTCTGTCTCAACCAGAAGATTTTCTTAATGATCTTTAGTTGCCCTCCCTTTTGACTATTATTCCTTTTACTGTATATGTTTATTAAAGATGCTATCTTTTCTAATGCACTCACTTAGCTTGGCTTAATAATTGTGCTACTAAAATATATTTCCATCTTTTCTGGTTGGATGATACTAAAATCACCAGGAAGGTCACTCAACTGTAACCAGTAATATCTGTGTAAGTAGCTTTTCTAACTCATTATTGACTAGGCTGTGGTGCATCACCTTAAAATAAATGAGGGAAAATGCAAAATATTGTATTAATGAAGAAATTTATTTTGCTAGTTAAGTTTGCCAGCAGGATTACCTTAACTCACTTGTAGAACCTCTTAGAGTGGATTTTTCTGCCCTTCCCACCAGTAGGATCTTCCAATGGTGCAGCCGGTAATCAACAGAAATAGAACATAGAACAGTACAGCACAGAACAGGCCCTTCGGCCCACGATGTTGTGCCGAGCTTTATCTGAAACCAAGATCAAGCTATCCCACTCCCTATCATCCTGGTGTGCTCCATGTGCCTATCCAATAACCGCTTAAATGTTCCTAAAGTGTCTGACTCCACTATCACTGCAGGCAGTCCATTCCACACCCCAACCACTCTCTGCGTAAAGAACCTACCTCTGATATCCTTCCTATATCTCCCACCATGAACCCTATAGTTATGCCCCCTTGTAATAGCTCCATCCATCAATGGCCATTGACTTATAAAGCTGGTGGGACCAGAAGATCCCACCAGCAACCAATGGCAAGCCACCTTCATCATCGGAAAACCCGCTGTGGGTAGGCTGGAAAATCCCAGCTTTAGTTGCAAAACTCTGTGTCGTTGAAACTTCTGGTAGGACATCATCATGCACATTCTCAATGATCAACATTATCCACATTGCATGGCATTTTGGAAGACATTTAGAGCTTATGTGAAGATATATTGGGGATTAGATACTTGAGTGGCCTTTTCTCGTGATAAAACAAAGTGGTTTAATGGTTATTTTAATTCATGTACTTAAAGACATTTGTGCAATGACACACCTGCCCAATGCAAAATATTTTAACGTATTATTGGTGTTCTTTTCTACAATACTTTGGCTAGCTGACAATGGTTAATCAATTAAAATAGAAGAATTATTGAAAGCTAGTCTTTTCATTGGTTTTAGTTACATATAAAGAAGTTAGATATAAAATTGCATGTAAAATGTAGACCAGTAATGGACAACCTAGGTTGCAGTGGACCACAGGATTGAAATCAAGCCTGTTCATTAATTATGATCCCTCCTTTAACCTGGTGTTGTTAGACTTCTTACTGTGTTTACCCCAGTCCAACGCCGGCATCTCCACATCATGAGTCTAGAAACACAGCCCATTGGAGGTGATTGGAAAAGGGGACCCTTGAAGGAGACACACCCTCATTCCCATCCAAGTTCCAACCTGTCAGGCTTCCCACCTATCACTACCCTCCACCTCTTGGCCACGAAAATTACAACTGGGTGGGAAGTGGCCCTTGAGTGGTTATTAATTGGCCACTTAAAGGCCTCAATTGGCACAAAGGTGGGCGGGCAGCCCGAGGACTTGCCCACTGTCTCCTAAATCATGGTTAGATTGAGGTGGGCAAGTGGGCAGTGGGAAAAGCACTCTCAGTATTTTATGCCTCCCCCCCAACAACTTGCAAACCCACCCATGAAGGACCATTAAATCCTGCCCCTAGTGTTATGCAGAAACTGAGATAGAGTCCTCTTGAGGTGGAAAGGAAAGGGATCTTTTAGATGTTTTGATGTTTTCAGTTATTGTTTATATGCTCAGTTAAGAATAGTAGAATATGGAAGCAAAGTGATGTAGCCAATTTACCCGGTTAACTTTGTCATATTGGTCCTATTTCTTGACTATGACTAACCACTTTTCTTATAAAATACCATCTTAATAAATAAAACCTGTCGCACTTATTAATCTGGGAAATATTAGTAGCAGTAGCAACAGTGTATGCCATCTACAAGATGCATGGTAGGAACTCACCAATGTTCCCTGGACAGCACCTTCCAAACCTTTGACCACTATCATCTAGAAGGGCAAGAGCAGCAGACACATGGGAACACTACCACCTGGAATTCACCTCCATGTCACTCACCATCCCGAGTACCTACACCGCATGAACTGTAGCAATTCAAGACGACAGACAGTTCACCGCCACCTTCTCAAGGGCAATTAAGAATGGTCAATAAATCCTGGCCTAGCCATCAAAGCCTTTGCAGTCGCTGGGTCAAAATCCTGGAATTCCCTCCCTAATGGCATTGTGGGTCAAACCAGACTGCGGCATTTCAAGAAGGCAGCTCACCACCACCACTTTAAGGGTAACTAGGACTGAGCAATACATTTTGGCTAGCCAGAGATGCCCATGTCCCACGGCTGAATGAATAAATAAATAAGTTTTCAAAAACCAGTTTTGTACTGGACCATTGTTTCTTAACTATTTTACTACAGAAGACGTTTCAAAGATTTTCTTTGAACAGTTTGTATATGGTAGGGTAAAGAACAATGCTAGCATAATAGAAAGTTCAAAATGTTGGCAGCTTTTAAAGGTCTAGACCTGCCTTTGCAACGGATTGTTTTCATAAACCCTGGACAGGATTTGTCTGCATCAAGGTCTTTAATGGTTCCTGTCATTAGAAAACAGCTGGGAAACATCTGGCATCCATTTTTCAATATCACTTGGAAAGAATTTCACAAGTAAATAAAACCAACATAAAAGCACAGCCCTATGAACCATAGTTCTTGTGCACTGTGGATCTAAAAAACACAATGGATTCCTTGTATAAAGTTACTAAGTTACTCGTCTGTTAGTAAGCTATAACTTTTTCAATGCATTTGGTAAGCTGCAAGTTATTTTTCCATTATAAAAGAAATGATGCATAGTTTATGAGGTATATTAAAGTACACATTTAGACAATTTATTGTCCATAACCTGATAAATTTTGTTCAATAGGCAAGTGCCCACTGATACATTATGACTGTATTTAGATTTGGCTTTAAGTTGAAAACTGCTGATAAAAAGTTTAAAAAGTCAGTTCATTCATTCATCCAATACAAAATTGAGATACAATACTGCATTATGTATTTTTAAGTAGATAAATTTGCCAAATCAATTGGGACTTAGAATTATGGTTATTGCTCTCATAGAATCCTACTTTGCAGGAGGTGGCCATTCAGCCCATCGAGTCTGCACCAACCACAATCCCACCCAGACCCCATCCCCATAACCCCATACATTTACCCTAGCTAGTCCCCCTGACACTAAGGGACAATTTAGCATGGCCAATCCATCTAACCCGCACATCTTTGGACTGTGGGAGGAAACCGGAGCACCAGGAGGAAACCCACACAGACACGGGAAAAACGTGCAAACTCCACACAGACAGTGACCCAAGCTGGGAATCAAACCCTGGTCTCTGGCGCTGTGAGGCAGCAGTGCTAACCACTGCCACCGTGCCGTCTCTTGTTCATATAGGAGAAATCTGTTGAAATATTTTGTTCGCCACTAATTTGTTCATGCTACATCCATTAAAATGCATGCAAAAAGTTATATTTTAGACACAAACTATTTTTTTCAAATGTTAATTATATCAACAAAACTTGTATAATTTTAGCATAAGTCTAGGAAACCATTTTGTGGTAAACATACTCCACATAAGTTCAGAAATAGTGTGCTTATTTATTAATCGTTAACCACACCATTACCTCAGCAATGGGTTGCAAGAGCAGAACTACTATATAAAAAATCATCGATCCACACAAAGACTAGGTTGGACCTTTTCTTTTACAGCTCACAGAGTGACACCAAAAACCTATCTATTATATCTATGTTTTACTCCAATATTTTATTTGATTTCCTGTTTCTTTTATATGCTTTAATGTAGTTTCAATTGGAATTCATTTCCGAAGATCATATTTTTTATCCAGTTGAGACCCAAATGTTTAACAAATGAGATGATCCTGTTATAAACGTAACAAAGACTTTTGATTCACTTAGAAATATAATTTTTGGTGAGATTGCTCAGGATACTACCAGCCTGATGAGCCAGCAAGCATTATGTGGCTTCCTAAGTATTTCACACATGTAATATATTAAGTATTTCATATATGTAAATTGAAACTTTTGGTTTATATTGGCAGAGGTTTAAGGGCTGAATTATCTTTTTTAGTGTTGTTAAAGGCAGTGGCTCTTGTAAGCGAAACATTGGGGGAGCTTAATCTTTGTGAAAATGGATTATTCCAAAAAACATTTCTGAACTCTTTTGCTTACTAATGATTTTGATCACATGTTAAGTTTCTAGTTCAAACTGGCCTTCTGGAGGTACATCATCATCAATTACCAGTGGAATAAAAGCCAAAGGCACCACAGATGTGTACAGCAAATTCAGACCTGTGAAAAGAGTTTCACCTCTAAAGCACCAACCAGAAAACACTGAAAGTGATAGAGATATTGAACAGCATGAACTCAAAGATGACTACAAAAAGCAAGATGATGCTGAAAATCCAAGTGATCGTAATACTTTGTGTCACAACAATGGACAGTGTTTTAAGATCAAAGACACTGGCAGCAGCACTTTGCTTGGTGAACTTGAGCACTATGATTTGGATATGGATGAAATTTTGGATGTGCCTTATATTAAATTAAACCACTTTCCTTCTCAGAGATGTAGCCCTTTAACAAAAGTTGCCTCAGAGAATCAGTCAGGCATGGAAATGAGCGATGATGGCAGCAGGATCTGTTCAACAGTGAAGCATGGGAACTCGCCAACCAACTTGACACAGTTTTGTATTCTGTCACCAGTAAATAGCTTGGAGTTAAAAAAAGCTAAAGCAGTTGTCACAAACCATCATAGACATGTACCTGGCAGCTTAGAGAACTCCCAATCAACAGATGGCTGTGATACAATACAGAATGCTGAAGTGGAGGGTAAAAATTTGACCAGCAGAACTTCAAGTTTGTTTGTTAATTCACATGGACAGAAGGTTGGTGGTACTGTGCCAAACTCTCGACCAAGGACATTGTCTCTGCAAAACCCAAAAGAAAGCAAGCTAGAAGAAGGAAACAGCAATAAAAATGGGATTAGTATGGGACGACCTGGAGAGACCAGTGATGAAGCAAAAAACATTAAAAGCATTTTAAATATAGTCAAAGAAGGACAGATTTCTTTGCTGGTAAGTGAACTATCGCAATTGTTTATAAATGTTTTAAAAATGGAGATTAGGAAAAAAGGAAAATGGTTGGGTACTTTTTCTTTGTACTTCAGAGTCAAATTTTTGTTCATTTACTCTGGGTTTTTTTTTAACAGTAATTTATGACTTCTATTCCAATGAGATTCCAAAGGAATTTCAGTACTGCTGTAGAATAAAACTATATTGCTAAAAGCTATTTCATCTTTAATTTTAAAAAAGCTAACAGATTGCCTAGCAATTATACATGGAAATGCTGCACCATTGTGCGCTTCACTAAATCCAGTTGAGAAAGCAGCATTTTTGGTGGTCAGTGAAGCTTTACAATAGTTACAAAAGTTAGCTGAAGCTTGTGTATGTTGTGAACCTTTTTTTAAAAATTGTAAATGAAAATTGGCCTTTTAGGGAGAGGATTCCATTTCTTCAGAATACTGTGTTACTTTCAGAAGATAACACTTGACATTAAAGCCATAAGAGTTTAAGGCATCATTGTGGTTTACTCACCCACAATTATTTCAAATAATTGTATGGTAGCACGGTAGCACAGTGGTTAGCACTGCTGCTTAACAGCTCCAGGGACCTGGGTTTGATTTCCGGCTTGGGTCACTGTCTGTGTGGAGTTTGCACATTCTCCTCGTGTCTGAGTGGGTTTCCTCCGGGTGCTCCGGTTTCCTCCCACAGTCCAAAGATGTGCGGGTTAGGTTGATTGGCTATGCTAAAATTCCCTCTTAGTGTCCTGAGATGCGTAGGTTAGAGGGATTAGTGGGTAAAATATGTAGGGATATGGGGGTAGGGCCTGGGGTGGGATTGTGGTCGGTGCAGACTCGATGGGCCGAATGGCCTCTTTCTGTACTGTAGGGTTTCTCTGATTTCTATGAAATTAATTTTCAGTTATGAATCTGACTAAACTGATGAGAACACTGCAGGACCTCTGTGTTTTTCGGCACTCACAAGAATTGAAATTTGTGCATGAATTACAAAGTTTTAGTATGCAGATACAGCAAGTGATGAGGAAGACAAATTGAGTATTGCCATTTATTGCAAGGGGAATGGAATATAAAAATGGGGAATTTTTACAGCATTTGTACAGGGCCTTGGTTAGACTACATCTGGAATGCTGTGTAGGGTTTTGGACTCCTCTTCAAAAATAATATAATTACATTCGAAGCAGTTCAGAGAAGGTTCACTCGACTGATTCTTGAGATCAAATTCTTATGAAAAAATGTTGAACAGGTTGGACCTATATCTATTGGAGTTGAGAGGAATGGGAGGTAATCTAATTAAAAAGATCCTGATGGACTTTAACAGGGTAGATGCTGGGAAGATTATTTCTCTTGTGGGGCAGACGAGAACTATGGGACAAAATAAGATAGAGATGTGGATTTTCTTTTCCTCTGGAGGGTTGTTACTCTGGAATTCTGTTCCCTAGAAAGCGGTGGAGGTTGGGTCATTGAATTTATGAGTTAGGTAGATTTTTGACAGACAAAGGAGTCAATGGTCATTGGGGGCAAATAGGAAAGTGGAGTTGAGGCTGCAACCAAATAAGTATGATCTTATCAAATGGCAGAGAAAGCCTGAAGGGCTAAAGGGCCTACTCCTGTCCCTAGGAGTAGAAAATATTGAACTATGGCAGTGTCATAGTTAGTTAACCTTTGTCCAATGATCTGTCAGTTCCAGCCATGCAATCAAGCAGCATGTTAATCTGCTTCCAAATAAATAGATTTTGAATTGATATGTAGTACACAGCTGAAATAAGTTAATGAGTTGGATATGGTGTTCTGCTTTGTTTTAGATAGTAATTGTTCAATAGATTCTGTGGCAGCATGTAATTGCATATTGAATCCTGTCATATCAACATTAATTTCAAAATATGCACTTATCAAAATTGATTAACTATTTACCTTGGTGATAATGTTTTTAAAGTTTCAACAGTGATTGAAATACAGTTTCCTTGACATTTGATGGATATGTCTGATTGCTCCAGTGAGATAGTTCCTTAAATATTCAGTAAAATGTTAGTAATGAGTCAACTATACAGTGGTGAGAAATGGAATTAGACCTCTCTTACCCACCCCCCCTCCTCCCCATCCCATATCTGGGTCTCGCAGGGTGGAGGGGGCCATGGGGGTGAGCAGCAAGGGCAGGAGGTGGCTGTCGGTGGCCACCCCCTGTCCCATTAAAGGCTTTGAATTGAAGCAAATCAAGAAAATTGACCATGAACCTTCCCATCCAGAAGTTACTTTTTAAAAATTCATTCGTGGCACATGGGCGTTGCTGGCTGAGGGTGGTTGTGAGTTAATCACATTGCTGTGGCTCTGGGGACGCATGTAGGACAGACCAGGTAAGAAAAGCAGATTTCCTTCCTTAAAGGAAGGAAAACCCGACACTTCCAGAAGAGGTAAGAAGGCGTTGGGTATTGGCCCACACATCAACCTAATTTTCAGGCCCTCCCATTTTCTTCCTTGACTCCTGGGGGATAGAAGATTTCACCAAATGTATTTCCACATGTAGCTCACTTAAGCTCAAATTGCCACAATTCCTGGACAAAACTGAACTCTTTTATTTTCTCTCAAACTTACTTTCAGGTTAATTCAGAAGTAAAGTTTATTCACACATTCAAACCTGGGGAATGGTTGCAACTTCATATACACGCACACAATGAGAAGAGAGAAAAGAGGAGTTTTTGCACCTATGAGTAAATTAAAAGAAAAAGCACTATAGAAAGATATGGTTATCATTTCACTGGATTGCCAGAGTGCAGAAAATAAAAGTCCAGTGAGGGTTCTTTCACGGAGGAGCAACAGTTTAGCTAGCTGAAAGAGGACTTTGCAGAATTCCTTTAAAGTTGATGGTGATACAGCAAAATTAGGTTGGCATCCGGAGACTCAGTCTGTTCAGCGGGCAATGGAAGGAATGTAGTCTTGATGCAGGCTGTTGGTCAGCCTGGAGTCCTGCTTTACTGTTGCAGGCTTGAGTTTAAATAGCAGACTCAGTTGTGAGTCTGGAACATTAAAACTTTGCAAAGGCCAGTCATGTGATGTGGCCCATTAATTAGACAGTTGCAGGCTAACGAGCAGTTTTTGTGCCTCTGGTCAAAATCCATTGTTTATCGTGGGAGATAGATGGTGACTTTGAACACCTCTGCAGGTTTAATAAGGTTCAATGCCTCTCCCTTTGTTATCGAAACAAGTTGTCTGCTGGCCCCTGATCTCTTTGATTGTAATGTATCCTCATAATGAGATTCCACAAGAATGAGAGTTGAACTTTTATCCTGTCAATGCTGTTAGAAATTTATGGAAACTCTGGCCAACTTGTGAATCATGTTGCAGCCATCATTTGGTTCAGCAAGGTCCACTTTTTAAATAAATAAACTTGGGTAAAGCCAGGATATTGTATTTTTCCATGATTCATTTTGGTCCCAAAATGAAGACTCAGCACTCAACAACCTGACTTGTGAACAGGAAGTTGTTTTGAACTTCCTCATTTTTAACTTGTGTCACCAATATTTGAACCTTTTACAATTTTGAACAATTTGCTGGGTTTCATTTTGCTAATCCTTTTCATAATCTTGACTGTTCAAGTCATTCAGAACTCTTTTTACAAAGAAAACAAGCCCAATTTCTTTAACCTTTCTTGATTTGATTCTGTTGCCACAATGATTCTGGTTTCATGTCTTTGTGCTCCCTTGAAAGCAAGAGTACACTTTTAGTTAGGTAACCAGATCTGCACGATCTGCTCCAGATGGAGGCCTGACTGATGATTTGTATGGAAACAATGTTATCTCTTAACTTGTTTTACATCAGTAGACTTACATTTCTTATCAGCATTGCCTTTTCCACTCCAGGCAACCATTAGCCTAAAGGTTGCAAATGTTTAGCTGCGATGCATCTAAGATCTCTTATCAATCAACAGAAGGCTCAACAAAAATTACCAGGGAAATAATAGTTATAGAACAGGAATCAAAAAAAGGTTAAAAATAAAGTAGGAGGAACTGCCATTAAGAATGAGTTAAACTATCTACAGCAATGCATACAATATCTGCAATAAAATAGGAGAATCCAAGACAATGATACATTGTGATGAAGCAGATACAGTAAAGATTACTGAGATATGGCCACAGAAAAGTTAAACCTGGGAACTAAATATTGCAGGACATGCAACTTCAGAAAAGAAAAATAGAAATGATTTAATGGAAATAATAACAGAAGAAATAAGTGACACAGCTATTAGTAAGACTAAAATAGATAGCATGTGAAGAAAAAAAATGATAAAAATCAATCCTACTAATAGGAGTGGAGTATAAAACACCTAATAGTGAAAGAATGGTAGAGCAAGAAATGTGCATCCAAATTAGGAAAATAAGTTTTAAAAAAAACACAAGATAATTTTAGGGGAATTTCAAACAGCCTGGAATTCATTATCCAGCAGGGCTGTGTAAATGGAATAAGGCTATGGTGCACTTATAATTTGTATAGGACTCTATTCCAACTCAATATGTAAGAATTCCTTCAAGGAAGGATTTGCTGCTGGATCTAGTAATGGGAATTGAAAAGTAGGTGAATATCTAGGCTGTAGTGACCAGTATGATTTAAGATAATGTAATGGATTTGCCTGGTAACAGCAGGACCCAGAATTAATAAAGGGAGTGATAATGTGTAATCTACCCAGCATCGGGGGAGAATATGTCTGGTGACAGCTATAATGTGGAGGTGCCAGCGTTGGACTGGGGTAAACACAGTAAGAAGTCTCACAACACCAGGTTAAAGTCCAACAGGTTTATTTGATAGCAAAAGCCACTAGCTTTCAGAGCGCTGCTCCTTCGTCAGGTGAGTGGGAGTTCTGTTCACAAACAGGGCATACAAAGACACAAACTCAAGTTACAAAATCATTTGGTTGAAATGCGAGTCTTTACAGGTAATCAAGTCTCAAAGGTACAGACAATGTGAATGGAGGGAGCGTTAAGCACAGATTAAAGAGATGTGTATTGTCTCCAGACAGGACAGTTAGTGAGATTTTGCAAGTCCGGGGGGGGGGGGGGGGGGGGGGGGTGGGGGTCTTGCAAATTATGATGCGATTAGGCAAGAATTAGGGGGCATAAGTTGGGAACAGAAACTGTCAGAGAAAGGAACTAATGAAAAGTGGAACTTTTTCAAGGAACAAATACTGGATGTCCTTGATAGGTATGTTCCTGTCAGGCAGTGAGGAAATGGCCGAGTGAGGGAACCATGGTTCACAAAAGAGGTGGAATGTCTTGTGAAAAGGAAGAGGGAAGCTTATGTAGGGATGAGGAAACAAGGTTCAGATGGCTCGATTGAGGGTTACAAGTTAGCAAGGAATGAGCTGAAAAAGGGGCTTAGGAGAGCTAGGAGGGGACATGAGAAGTCCTTGGCGGGTCGGATCAAGGAAAACCCCAAGGCTTTTTACTCTTATGTGAGGAATAAAAGAATGACCAGGGTGAGGTTAGGGCCGGTCAAGGACAGTAGTGGGAACTTGTGTATGGAGTCAGTAGAGATAGGCGAGGTGATGAATGAATACTTTTCTTCAGTGTTCACCAAGGAGAGGGGCCATGTTTTTGAGGAAGAGAAGGTGTTACAGGCTAATAGGCTGGAGGAAATAGATGTTCGGAGGGAGGATGTCTTGGCAGTTTTGAATAAACTGAAGGTCGATAAGTCCCCTGGGCCTGATGAAATGTATCCTAGGATTCTGTGGGAGGCAAGGGATGAGATTGCAGAGCCTTTGGCGTTGATCTTTGGGTCCTCGCTGTCCACGGGGATGGTGCCAGAGGACTGGAGAATGGCGAATGTTGTTCCTCTGTTTAAGAAAGGGAATAGAAATGACCCTGGTAATTATAGACCGGTTAGTCTTACTTCGGTGGTTGGTAAATTGATGGAAAGGGTCCTTAGGGATGGGATTTACGACCATTTAGAAAGATGCGGATTAATCCGAGATAGTCAGCACGGATTCGTGAAGGGCAAGTCGTGCCTCACAAATTTGATAGAATTTTTTGAGGAGGTAACTAAGTGTGTTGATGAAGGTAGGGCAGTTGATGTCATATACATGGATTTTAGTAAGGCGTTTGATAAGGTCCCCCATGGTCGGCTTATGATGAAAGTGAGGAGGTGTGGGATAGAGGGAAAGTTGGCCGATTGGATAGGTAACTGGCTGTCTGACCGAAGACAGAGGGTGGTGGTCGATGGAAAATTTTCGGATTGGAGGCAGGTTGCTAGCGGTGTGCCGCAGGGATCAGTGCTTGGTCCTCTGCTCTTTGTGATTTTTATTAATGACTTAGAGGAGGGGGCTGAAGGGTGGATCAGTAAATTTGCTGATGACACCAAGATTGGTGGAGTAGTGGATGAGGTGGAGGGCTGTTGTAGGCTGCAAAGAGACATAGATAGGATGCAAAGCTGGGCTGAAAAATGGCAAATGGAGTTTAACCCTGATAAATGTGAGGTGATTCATTTTGGTAGGACTAATTTAAATGTGGATTACAGGGTCAAAGGTAGGGTTCTGAAGACTGTGGAGGAACAGAGAGATCTTGGGGTCCATATCCACAGATCTCTAAAGGTTGCCAGTCAAGTGGATAGAGCTGTGAAGAAGGCCTATAGTGTGTTAGCTTTTATTAACAGGGGGTTGGAGTTTAAGAGCCGTGGGGTTATGCTGCAACTGTACAGGACCTTGGTGAGACCACATTTGGAATATTGTGTGCAGTTCTGGTCACCTCACTATAAGAAGGATGTGGAAGCGCTGGAAAGAGTGCAGAGGAGATTTACCAGGATGCTGCCTGGTTTGGAGGGTAGGTCATATGAGGAAAGGTTGAAGGAGCTAGGGCTGTTCTCTCTGGAGCGGAGGAGGCTGAGGGGAGACTTGATAGAGGTGTATAAAATGATGAAGGGGATAGATAGAGTGAACGTTCAAAGACTATTTCCTCGGGTGGATGGAGCTATTACAAGGGGGCATAACTATAGGGTTCGTGGTGGGAGATACAGGACGGATATCAGAGGTAGGTTCTTTACGCAGAGAGTGGTTGGGGTGTGGAATGGACTGCCTGCAGTGATAGTGGAGTCAGACACTTTAGAAACATTTAAGCGGTTATTGGATAGGCACATGGAGCACACCAGGATGATAGGGAGTGGGATAGCTTGATCTTGGTTTCAGATAAAGCTCGGCACAACATCGTGGGCCGAAGGGCCTGTTCTGTGCTGTACTGTTCTATGTAAATTGAGTTTGTGTCTTTGTATGCCCTGTTTGTGAACAGAACTCCCACTCACCTGACGAAGGAGCAGCAAGCGCTCTGAAAGCTAGTGGCTTTTGCTACCAAATAAACCTGTGGGACTTTAACCTGGTGTTGTGCGACAGCTATAGCCAACATTCAAAGAAGATGATGAGATGCTTCCTTTATCCCAGTAACAAGAATAGCAGACATCTAGATAAGATCAGGTGTAAATAGCCCTAGCACTAGGAAGGCAACCTTGATGACTAAGAGATCAGTAGAGGCACGCAGATGCTAATTTTTGAGAGTTAAGGAATCTATGATTTCTATGAGAGAATAAGAATTGAGGAAAGAAGCTTGATAGAGACTTTCATAGAAACCCATAGAAACCCTACAGTGCAGAAGGAGGCCATTCGGCCCATCGAGTCTGCACTGACCACAATCCCACCCAGGCCCTACCCCCACATATTTACCCGTTAACCCCTCTAACCTACGCATCTCAGGACTCTAAGGGGCAATTTTTAACCTGGCCAATCAACCTAACCCGCACATCTTTGGACTGTGGGAGGAAACCGGAGCACCCGGAGGAAACCCACGCAAACACGAGGAGAATGTGCAAACTCCACACAGACAGTGACCCAAGCCGGGAATCGAACCGGGGACCCTGGAGCTGTGAAGCAGCAGTGCTAACCACTGTGCTACCGTGCCGGGGTGAAAATAAAACAGACAACAATATTGGTAAACAATGATATAGAATAGCAATGGGAAGCTTTTAAAACAGTGTAACAAAGACAAGGAAACACATATTCCGCTTAAGAAACATGAACAAAGAAAACACAAATGAGACACCATGGAGCGAGATTTTACAGTCTCACTCGTCCCGAAACCGTAAAATCCCGCCCGAGGTCAATGGAACGTTCCATGGTCCACCCCTCGCTCGCTCCGATTCCCGTGGCAGGCGGGACAGTAAAATACCGGCCCATTGGTAGGTTTTCACATTGGGATTGGGGTCTTCAAAGGTGGGATCAAATATTCCTGACACCCACACTGTGAAAGGAACAGCTACCCAATAGCGATGTTTATTGGATTAGCCAATTATTTGGCAGTGCTTGCATTCACCATCAAATTAAGAAAAATAGGTGAGCTCTCGAAGTTGGACCAACAACACGGCCTCCAGCACTGAAGGAGCAGCAGCAGGAGTTGCATGTAAGCGGAAGAGAGAGATGGCACCTTGATCTTGATATGCACTCTCACTGTTTCTTATAAAAATGAAGTAGTGGCCTCAGTCTCTGGACCAGCATTGAGGAAAGGAAACATTGAAACATACGAAACATAGAAAATAGAAGCAGGAGTAGGCCATTTGGCCCTTCAAGCCTGCTCCACTGTTCGTTTTGATCATGGCTTATCATATTCAATATCCTGATCCCACCTCCACCCCCCTCCCCCCACCCCATCATTCCACAGGGTGACCGGCCGCTGAGGGCAGAATGGTATGATGGATGCAGGGAGCCTCAGTGATGCTGGAGTACTGACCCAACCACTGGTCTATTGCCAGCAGGCCACCTCCAAACAACTGCTGGGCTCCAGACACTATAGGAAGCCCACAGCCAGACTGGAAAATTCCAGTTGATTAATGTACTTAACTGATTTTTAAAATTGAGTTAACAAACTATTTGCTGCTTCCATTAAAATGGCTAAGGTCTGGCACTGCACCAGGAAATTCTCCATCTTCCTGCCTCCATTCCTGTCGCTGTATCAGCACCAAAATCCTGCCACCATGGATGAATGAAGATAAGAAGGAAAAATCAAGGGTTAGGAAAGAGCTCTTCAATTGATGGGTCATCCAGACTCAAAACAGTAACTCTGTTCTCTCTCCACAGATGCTGTCAGACCTACTGAGGTTTTCCAGCATTTCCTGTTTTTGTTTCAAATTCAGATTCCAGCATCGGCAGTAATTTGCTTATATATAATTTGTACATGGGCAGCAGGGGAGAGCATGGCAAGAAATAATAGAGAGAAATTAGGAAGAAAATAAACAGGAACTATGAACTTCATTTATGAAGGAACATAAAACAAAATGGTGAGGTATTCTACACACAAAAATAAAGAAAGGAAAGTTTGAATGGGAATAGCACCACTAAAGGACAGCCAGGATAGAATCTCAGGCAGTCGTAGTGAAACAACAGAAATATTGAGTAATTATTTTGCTTCTGTATTTACCAAGGAGATGGAAGATGAAATTAGAAATTATATTACAATTTCAACTGAAGAGGAGAAAAATTAAATTAACAAATCAAACTCAAGGAAGATAAAGCCCCTGATTTGGTTGGATTACATCCATGCCTTTTAAAAGGCACTAGGGAAGAGAAAGAAAAGGCACTATTACACATTTGGTAATTCATTAGAAAAAGGTGCAGTTCCAGAGGGCTGACATTCTACTTATATTTATGAAGAGAAATAGAACATATCCAGGGGATGAAAGACAAGTCAACTTAACGTGAAAAGAAAATGGAATTCCTATTAAAGAAAAAAATATAAACACATATGGAAACCAAAAATATAATAATGAATAGTCAGCACATATTTCAAAAGAGAAAGTCTTGCTTGATCTACCTCATTGACTTTTTGAAGAGGTAACAGATGACAGACAAGCATAATAGAGTAAATGTAGCTTACAAAAGGGTTCTGAACTGTTTCCACGTAATAGCCTAATGAGGAATTGGGACAAGTATCAGAATGGATAGTTTTCTGGCTGAAATACTGATAGGAGAGAGTAGGGGTAAAGAGTAACTGTTCAGAATTGCAGAAGATACCAAAATGTAATACGTCGCTGATCTATATTAAAATTAATTTGTCAATTATATGTCCATTTTGTATGCTCATTAACATTTAATTTGTTGCATTCTTCCTCATTATTGATTATCCTGCCCCTGACAATAATTTGGCATCTTCTGAAAATTTAGAAATTGTGTATCTCTCCAAGTCAAAATTATTAACATAAATTGTGAGCAACAGCAGTCCCAGCACTGATCCATGTGATCCATTCACTTTCCATGTTATGCAGTTCTGAATAGTTACTCTATACCCCTATTCTCTTCTCTCAGTGGATAGCTATCTATTCTATTCTATATTGTCCCATTCTTCATGCTCTGACATTATTCAATAGGCTATTACATGGATCCTTATCAAAGATCTTTGTGTGATTTGTCACACATCCATGCAACTTAGAGGGAATATTGTCAGGACTACTATCTGCCCATTCCTGGTCTTAAGGGGCAAGTGATCAGTCCACGTGTGAAAAGCAGCTTTTCAATTTTTCATATGATAATAAGGCCTTTAGTTTAACAATGGTTTGATTTTTACGTTGTGTAAGCTATGCTTCGATGAAACCCAGCAGCTGAGATGTAGTAAGAACGACTGAATTCATAAGATGCGTGCCTTTACTGCATTGCTTTGAGACAGGAGGAGAATGAGTGCTTCCTTCTGACCCAACAAGCTACTCGTTAGACCCCTTCCCCAAGCCCTACAGTCTGTTGGCTACATTACTTTCTTTGACCAACATCCGATTCTTCCTCTCTCTTCTCAACCACCATCACCTGTACCCCAAACCCTTGAAGAATATAAAGAATGTAGGAAGGAACTTAAGGAAGGAGATAGGAGGGCTAAAATGGGTCATGAAAAGTCCTTGGCAAACAGGATTAAGGAAAATCCTAAGGCATTTTATACATATGTAAAGAGCAAGAGGGTAGCCAGGGAAAGGATAGTGGAGGGAATCTATGCATGGAACCAGAGGAAATGGGCGAAATACTAAATGACTACTTTGCCTCAGTATTCACCAAAGAGAAAGACTTAGTGGATGAGGAGCTATGGTAGAGTGTGTAGATATTCTGGGTCATGTTGATATCAAAAAGGAGGAGGTGATGGCCGTCTTAAAACACATTCAAGTAGATAAGTCCCCGGGGCCTGATGGGATCTACCCCAGAATACTGAGGGAGGCAAGGGCAGAAATTGCTGGGATCTTGACAGAAATCTTTGTATCCTCATTGGCTACAGGTGAAGTTCCAGAGGACTGGAGAATAGCCAATGTTGTTCCGTTGTTTAAGAAGGGCAGCAGGGATAATCCAGGAAATTATAGGCTGGTGAGCTTTACGTCAGTGGTAGGGAAATTATTGGAAAAGATTCTTAGGGACAGGATTTACTCACATTTGGAAACAAATAGACTTATTAGTGATAGACTGCATGGTTTTGTGAAGGGGAGGTTGTGTCTCACTAACATGATCGAGTTTTTCGAGGAAATGATGAAGATGATAGCTGAGGGAAAGCCAGTGGATGTTATATACATGGACTTCAGTAAAACCTTTGACAAGGTACCTCATGGTAGACTGGTACGAAAGGTGAAGTCACATGGGATCAGAAGAGAGCTGGCAAGATGGATACAGAACTGGCTTGGAAATAGATAACCACTCCATCTGACGAAGGAGCAGCACGCTCCGAAAGCTTATGGTATTTGCTACCAAATAAACCTGTTGGACTTTAACCTGGTGTTGTGAGACTTCTTACTTAGAAATAGAAGACAGAGGGTAGCAGTAGAGGGGTGCTTTTCTGAATGGAAGGCTGTGACTAGCGATGTTCCACAGGGATCAGTTCTGGGACCTTTGTTGTTCGTGTTATATATAAATGAACAAAGAACAAAGAAAATTATAGCACAGGAACAGGCCCTTCGGCCCTCCAAGCCTGCACCGACCATGCTGCCTGACTTAACTAAAACCCCCTACGCTTCCGGGGACCATATCCCTCTATTCCCATCTCATTCATGTACTTGTCAAAACGCCCCTTAAAAGTCACTACCATATCCGCTTCCACTACCTCCCCCGGCAACAAGTTCCAGGCACCCACCACCCTCTGTGTAAAACATTTGCCTCGTACATCTCTTTTAAAACTTGCCCCTCGCACCTTAAACCTATGCCCCCTAGTAATTGACTCTTCCACCCTGGGAAAAAGCTTCTGACTATCCATTCTGTCCATGCCTCTCATAATCTTGTAGACTTCCAACAGGTCTCCCCTCAACCTCCGTCGCTCCAGTGAGAACAAACCAAGTTTCTCCAACCTCTCCTCATAGCTAATGCCCTCCATACCAGGCAACATCCTGGTAAATCTTTTCTGTACCCTCTCCAAAGCCTCCACATCCTTCTGGTAGTGTGGTGACCAGAATTGAACACTATTCCAAGTGTGGCCTCACTAAGGTTCGATAAAGCGTCAACATGACTTGCCAATTTTTAAACTCAATACCCCGGCCGATGAAGGCAAGCTTGCTGTATGCCTTCTTGACTACCTTCTCCACCTGCATTGCCACTTTCAGTGACCTGTGTACCTGTACACCCAGATCCCTTTGCCTATCAATACTCCAAAGGGTTCTGCCATTTACTGTATATTTCCTATCTGTATTAGACCTTCCAAAATGCATTACCTCACATTTGTCCGGATTAAACTCCATCTGCCATCTCTCCGCCTAAGTCTCCAACTGATCTATATCCTGTTGTATCCTCTGATGGTCCTCATCGCTATCCGCAAATCCACCAACCTTTGTGTCGTCCGCAAACTTACTAATCAATCCAGTTACATTTTCCTCCAAATCATTTATATATATTACAAACAGCAAAGGTCCCAGCACTGATCCCTGAGGAACACCACTTGTCACAGCCCTCCATTCAGAAACGCACCCTTCCACTGCTACCCTCTGTCTTCTTTGACCGAGCCAGTTTTGTATCCACCTTGCCAGCTCACCTCTGATCCCATGCGACTTCACCTTCTGCACCAGTCTGCTATGAGGGACCTTGTCAAAGGCCTTACGGAAGTCCATGTAGACAACATCCACTGCCCTACCCTCATCAATCATCTACGTCACTTCCTCGAAAAACTTGATCAAGTTCGTGAGACACGACCTCCCTTTCACAAAACCATGTTGCCTCTCACTAATACGTCCACTTATTTCCAAGTGGAAATAAATCCTGTCTCGAAGAATCCTCTCCAATAATTCCCTACCACTGATATAAGGCTCACCAGCCTGCAATTACCTGGATTATTCTTGCTACCCTTCTTAAACAATGGAACGACATTGGCTATTCTCCAATCTTCTGGGATGTCCCCTGTAGCCAGTCTAGGATACAAAGATTTCTCTCAAGGCCCCAGCAATTTCCTCTCTTGCCTCTCTCGGTATTCTGGGGTATATCCCATCAGGTCCTGGGGACTTGTCTACCTTAATGTTTCTCAAGAACCCCAATACCACCTCCTTTTTGATCTCAACATGACTCAAACTATCTGCACATCCTTTCCCAGACTCATCATCCGCCAAGTCCTTCTCTTTGGTGAATACTGACGCAAAGTACCCGTTTCCTCTGGCTCCACACATAGATTCCCTCCCTTGTCCTTGAGTGGGGCAACCCTCTCCGTGGCTACCCTCTTGCTCTTTACATAGGTGTAAAAAGCCTTGGGATTTTCCTTAATCCTGCTGCCAATGCTTTTTCATGACCCCTTTTAGCTCTTCTTACTCCTTGCTTAAGTTTCGTTCTACTTTCCTTGTATTCCACATTTGCTTTGTGTGTTCCCAGCCTCCTAGCTTTGGCAAATGCTTCCTTTTTCTCTTTGACTAGGCTCACAATATCTCTCGTTATCCAAGGTTCCCAAAACTTGCCATACTTATCCTTCATCCTTGCAGGAATATGCCGGTCCTGAATCCCTATCAACTTACACTTGAAAGCCTCCCACATGCCAGATGTTGATTTGCCCTCAAACATCTGCCCCCAATCTACATTCTTCAGTTCCTGCCTAATATTGTTGTAATTAGCCTTCCCCCAATTTAGCACCTTAACTTGAGGACTCCACTTATCTTTACCCATCAGTACCTTAAAGCTTACTGAATTGTGGTCACTGTTCCTGAATTGCTCCCCGACTGAAACATCGACCACCTGGCCGGGCTCATTCCCCAAAACCAGGTCCAGTATAGCCCCTTCCCTAGTTGGACTATCTACATACTGTTTCAGGAAGCCCTCCTGGATGCTGCTTACAAACTCTGCCCCATCCACGCCCCTAGCACTAAGTGAGTCCCAGTCAATATAGGGGAAATTAAAATATCCCACTACAACAACCCTGTTACTTTTACACCTTGCCAAAATCTGCCTACACATCTGTTCCTCAATCTCCCGCTGGCAGTTGGGTGGCCTATAGTAAACCCCCAACATTGTGACTACACTTTTCCTATTCCTGAGCTCTACCCATATTGCCTCGCTGTATGAGCCCTCCGAGGTGTCCTCCCGGAGTACAGCTGTGATATTCTCCTTAACCAGTAGTGCAACTCCCCCGCCCCTTTTGTATCCCCCTCTAACACGCCTGAAACATCAATATCCTGGAATGTTAAGCTGCCAATCCTGTCCTTCCCTTAACCAAGTCTCTGTAATAGCAACAACATCATAGTTTCTAGTACTAATCCAAGCTCTAAGTTCATCTGCCTTTCCTGTTACACTTCTCGCATAGAAACAAATGCACTTCAGTCCACCAGACCCTCTCTGATTTGCAATCCCACCCTGCCTGCTGTTTCTCTGAGTCTTACTGGCCCTACTCTCTCGTTCCCCTTCAGCTAATTCACCTTTGCTTTGGGTCCCACCCCCCTGCCAAACTAGTTTAAATCCTCCCGTGTGACACAAGCAAACCTCCCGGCCAGAATATTTGTGCCCCTCCAGTTTAGATGCAACCCGTCCTTCTTGTACAGGTCCCATCTGCCCCGGAAGAGACCCCAATGGTCCAGATATCTGAAACCCTCCCTCCTACACCAGCTGTTTAGCCACGTGTTGAGCTGCACTATCTGCCTATTCCTAGCCTCACTAGCACGTGGCACAGGGAGAAATCCTGAGATTACAACCCTAGAAGTCCTGCTTTTTAACTTTCTACCTAACTCCCTAAACTGCTGTTGCAGGACCTCATCACTCTTCCTGCCTATGTCGTTAGTACCAATATGTACCACAACCTCTGGCTGTTCACCCTCTCCCTTCAGAATGCTTTCTGTCCGTTCAGAGATATCCTGGACCCTGGCACCAGGGAGGCAACATACCATCCTGGAGTCTTTTTCACATCCACAGAAACGCCTATCTGTACCCCTAACTATCGAATCCCCTATGACTATTGCTCTCGTCCTCTTTGTCCCTCCCTGCTTAACAACAGAGCCAGCCATGGTATCACTGCTTTGGCTGGCAGCTGGTACTCCCTGACAGTCCAACTACCCCAACAGTATCCAAAATGGTACACTTATTGGAGAGAGGGATGACCACAGGGGATTCCTGCACTGACTGCCTGCCCCTTCTGGTGGTCACCCATCTATCTGCCTGCACCTTCGGTGTGACCACGTCTCTAAAGCTCTTATCTATGACATTTTCCGTCTTCATGCTCCTAAGTGCATCCAACCTGCTGCTCCAACCTATCCATGCGTTCTGTAAGGAGCTGCAATTGGGTGCACTGCCTGCAGACATAGTTGTCCGAGACGTTGGAAGCGTCACGGATCTCCCACATCTCACAAGTGCAACACTTAACCCCACTGACCGACATTTCGAGCACCAATGAAATTATTTGAAAAAAATTATAAAACTCTTACCTTCACTTCTCACAGTGGCCTTTTTTTTTGGTTAGGGGAGGAGGGAGGGAGGGAAACACTAATGTAGTGTTTCAGGCTTACCACTCCTTGACACCCAGATCTTCTAAATGTTGCTGGTCCGACTTCTCCCAGAATGCACCAGTGAAGTCCCTCAGCCGCCTCGACCGGATGATTTGGAAGAAAATGTAGTTGGTCTGATTAATAAGTTCGCAGATGACACAAAGGTAGTGGAGTTGTGGATAGTGAGGAGAATTATCCAAAGATACAGCAAGACATAAACTGATTGGAGACTTGGGTGGAGAAATGACAGATGGAGTTTAATCTGGACAAATGTGAGGTAATGCATTTTGGAAGGTCCAATGCATATAGGAATTATACAGTAAATGGTAGAACCCTTAGGAATATTGACAGGCAGAGAGATCTGGGTGTACATGTCCACCAATCACTGAAAGTGGCAATGCAGGTGGATGAAGTAGTCAAGAAGGCATATGGCATGCTTGCCTTCATTGGTCAGGGCATTGAGCATAAAAATTGGCAAGTCATGCTGCAGCTGTACAGAACCTTAGTCAGGCCTCATTTGGAATATTGTACAATTCTGGTCGCCACACTACCAGAAGGGTAGTGGATGCTTTGGAGAGGGTACAGAAGAGGTTTACCAGGATGTTGCCTGGTCTGGAGGGTATTAGCTATGAGGAGAGGTTGGATAAACTCAGTTTGTTCTCACTGGAACGATGGAGGTTGAGGGGCGACCTGATAGAAGTCTTCAAGATTATGAATGGCATGGATAGAGTGAATAATCAGGTGCTCTTTCCTAGGGTAGAAAAGTCAAGTACTAGGGGACATAAGTTTAAGGTGCGTGGGGAAAAGTTTGGAGGAGATGTGCAAGGCAAGTTTTTTACAGAGTGGGTGGTGAATGTCTGGAATGCACTGCTCGAGGAGGCGGTGGGAGCAGGTACGATAACGGCATTTAAGGGGCATCTAGATGAATACATGAATAGGATGGACATGGAAGTGCATACGGGTTTAGTTTAGGCAATATCATGATTGGCGCAGGCTTGGAGGGCCGAAGGGCCTGATCCTGTGCTGTACTGGTCTGTGTACTCAGCGCGTGCACACCACACGTGCCCGAACGCGCACAAGCACGCACATGCACACACCCCAAAGAAGTTCTTCTGAGAAGTGTATGAACAGTGAGGGCCTAAATTTAAAAAGCAGAACCACAAAGGTAATGACCGCTAGATGGTCTACACCAGAACCATGTTGGGACCAGTATGCTGGCTAATCGTTTAACTAGGCTTTACAGCATACAAACATAAGGATGCATGAGCAACCATGACCAGAGCAGGGAGAAATGGCAAAAACTAACAGAGGGAGAGGAGAGTTTGAGTGAAGGGCAATTTGGAAATCAAAGATCAAATTTGAGACAATAGAAAAAATATATTTACATACAGAATTCTTAAGGCGGTACAAGAACATATATGTTCATTGATTATTGAAGGTAGCAGGACAGCAATTAATGAACAGAGAGAGAGAGCAGTTAATGAAGCATACAGTATCCTGGGCGTTATTAATAGGGTAAGAAGTCTCACAACACCAGGTTAAAGTCCAACAGGTTTATTTGGTAGCAAATACCATAAGCTTTCGGAGCGCTGCCCCTTCGTCAGATGGAGTGAAAATCTGTTCTCCAACAGTGCACAGAGACACAACATCAAGTTACAGAATACTAATTAGAATGCAAATCTCTACAGCCAGCCAGGTCTTAAAGGTACAACCTTTAAGACCTGGCTGGCTGTAGAGATTTGCATTCTAATTAGTATTCTGTAACTTGATGTGGTGTCTCTGTGCACTGTTGGAGAACAGATTTTCACTCCATCTGACGAAGGGGCAGCGCTCCGAAAGCTTATGGTATTTGCTACCAAATAAACCTGTTGGACTTTAACCTGGTGTTGTGAGACTTCTTACTGTGCTTACCCCAGTCCAACGCCGGCATCTCCACATCGTTATTAATAGGGACATAGTACAGGAACAAAAAGGTTATTTTGAACTTCTACAAGATACTGGTTAGACCAAGCTGGAGTATTGAGTAGAGTTCTGGACACCACAGTATAAGCAGGATATGAACACATTAGAGAGGCTGCAGAGGAGCTTTATAAAACTTGTTCCAGGGATGAGACATTTCCGTTATGAGGATAGATTGGAAAAGTTGGGACTGTTCTCCTAGGAAGAAGGCTAAATGAAGATTTGATAGATGTTTAAAATCATGAGGAGGCTGGACAGAATAGATATAGAGAAATTATTCCTGCTCATAAAAGGATCGGCGTGGTAGCACAGTGGTTAGCACTGCTGCTTCACAGCTCCAGGGACCTGGGTTTGAATCGCGGCTCAGGTCACTGTCTGTGTGGAGTTTGCACATTCTCCCTGTGTCTGCGTGGGTTTCCTCCGGGTGCTCAGGTTTCCTTCCACAGTCCAAAGATGTGCGGGCTAGGTTGATTGGCCATTCTAAATTGCCCTTCGTGTCCCGGGGTGCATAGGCCAGAGGGATTAGTGGGTAAATATGTGGGGATATGGGGATAGGGTCTGGGTGGGTTTGTGGTTGGTGCAGACTCGATGGGCAGAATGGCCTCTTTCTGCACTGTAGGATTCTATGATTTCTATGATCGAGAACAAGAGGGCACAGATTAAGGTGATTTGCAAAAGTAAGCAAGTGTGATGTGTGAAAAAACAGCGAGTGGTTTGAATCTGGAATGCACTGTCTTGATGTATGGTGGAGGCAGGTTCAATCAAGGCATTCAAGAGGGCATAGATGATTATTTGAATAGAAACATTGTGCAAGGGTATGAAGAAAAGGCAGGAGAATGGTACTAAGTCATAATGCTCATTTGGAGAGTGGGTACAGGCTCAATGGGTCAACTGGTCTCCTGTGCCATAATAATTCTGTGATATCAATGTGGATAAAAACTTGTTGACAAGGGACAGAGAGTTAAACAGAACAGTGCATCCAAGTAAAGATCTATGCATGGAATAGTAGTAAAAAAAAATTGAAGTCAATTCATCTGAATGCTTGCAAAATCCCCAGTAAGGTAAATAATCTTAAGGCACAGATAGATCTAATCACAAAACATGGCTACAAGACGACCAGAGTTGGGAAGTAAATATTCTGGGGTTCACAGCATTTCAAAAATACAGACAGAATGGAAAAGGAAGATGGGTACCCTAATAACAGAGGACAGCATAAGGACATTAGTGAGAAAGGATGTTGACTCAAAATCAAGCATTAGAATCAGTATGGGTGAAGAATAAGAGTAGCAAGGGTCAGAAAATGCTCGTGGAAGTAATGTATAAGCTCCGTAAAAGTAGTTATACTGTTGGGTATAGCATTAAACAAGAAATCATTAGAGCTTGTAACAAAGGCAATGTTAATAGTTGTAGGGAACTTTAATCTTCATATAGACTAGGCCCATAAATAAAATTGGCAAATATGGTTTAGAAGATGAGTTTATAGAATGTTTCTGCGATGATTTCTTGGAGCAATTCATTGCGGAACCAACTATGGATATTTAGATCTGGTATTGTGCAATGAGGTAGGGTTAACTAATGATGTCATAGTAAAACATCCACTGGCAAATAATGACCATACAGTGAAATTCCATGTTAAGTTTCAAAACAAAACTCTCCTTTCATAAACAATAATTTTAAACTTTAAAGCCAATTACATGAGTATGCGGGAAGAACTGGCTAATGTTTTTTGGGTAGACTAAAACTTATAGAGGTAAATGAACAGTGGGTAACATTTAAAGAAACAATTCAAAATGTTCAACAAAAATAACGTTCCATTGAAAAACAAAAACTTGGCGAGGAAGATCCATCTGTTGCTTACTTAGGAAGTTAAAGATAATATTAGATTAAAAGAAGAAGCTTATAATGTTGCAAAGTATGGTAATAAGTCTGAGGATTGGGAGTGTTTTAGAAACCAGCAAACGGTCAACAAATAAACTCAGCAGCTCTGGCAGCATCTATAGAGAGAGAAAGAGAGTTATTGTTTCAAGTCCAATATGATTTCTTCAGAACCAAAATGTTTGCCAAAAGTGATAGAGAGAAAATAGAATACAAGAGTAACAAGGAATATAAAAACAGATTGGAAGAGCTTTTACAACTACATAAAACGGAAGAAAGTAGCTAAAGTAAGCGCTGGGCCCTGAGTTTCTCCTGTCTCTGTTTCTATCATGGATAATATGGAAATGGCAGTCATTGAACAAATATTTTGTTTCTGTCTTCAGAATGGAAGTCTCAAGTTACATACCATAAATAGAGGGTAACCTTAGGGACTAATAATAGTAAGGAAATAAGGTAATTAGTATCAGCAGAGAAAAAGTACTGGAGAAACTAAAGGTACTAAACTCTGACAAATGCATAGAACCTGATGGCCTACATTCCAAGGATGTAAAAGAGACAGTGGATGCACTGGCTATGATTATCCATAATTCTTGAGGCTCTGGAATGGTCCCAGCAGATTGGGAGTTAGCAAATGTGACACTGCTATTCAAGAAAGGAGGGAGAGGGAAATCAGGGAAGAACAAGCCAGTTAGCTTGACATCAATAATCAGAAAAGAGCTGGTATACATTACTGTAGTAAATTGTACTTAGAAAAGCAGACTATGATTAGATTTTACAATAGGAAAATCCTGTTTGTCAAATATAATCAAGTTTTTTGAGGATGTAACTTGTAAGGAAAACCAGTAGATATGGTATACTTGAATGTCCAAAAGACATTTGATAAGGTGCCACACAACAGGTTTAACACAAGATATAGTCATATGGTTTAGCACAAGTAGAAAATTGGTTAACAGACAGGACACAGTGTGGGGAAAAATGGGGCATTTTCAAGTTGGTAGACTGTGACTAGTGGAGCGTTGCAAGGATCCATGCTGGGGCTTCAGCTACTTTAATGATTTAGACAAGGAGACAGACAATAATGTATATTAAGTTTGCTGACGATACAAAGCTGGTTAAGAATGCAAGCTCTAGGAGGACATAGGTGCAAAGTGATATAGACAGGTTAAGTGAGTAGGCATCAAGGTATCAGATGGAGTGTAATATGGATGTGATGTTATTCACTTCAGTCATAAGAATAGAAAAACAGAACATTTTTTAAAAGGCGTAGAACTTGTAATTGTTGATGTTCAGATAGACTTGGGGTGTACACGTACAAGAAACACAAAAAGTGAGCATGCTGACAACAAGCAATTAGGAAAGCAAATGACATGTTAACCTTCATTGCAAGGAGACTTGAGAACAAGAATAAAGAATACAATTGTGTGGGGCTTTGGTGAGACTGCACCTACAATATTATGCAGTTTTAAGCTTCATATTTAAGGAAGAATATATTTGTATTGGAGGCAAAGGTTCATTAGATTGGTCCCGGAATGAGAGAACTGTCCGATGATGAGCGAGTAAATTGTGTCTGTATTCTTTCAAGTTTAGAAGAATGATAGATGGTATCGTTGAAACATTAAAAATTCTGAATGGACTTGACAGGGTAGAAACTGAGAAGATTTTTCCCTTGGCTTGGGAATCTAGAACAAGATGATACAGTTTCAGGATGAGAGGGCCTGTCATTTAGGTTTGAGATGAGAAATTTCTTCACTCAAATGGTGTGAGTAATTGGAAATCTCTATCCTAGAGGGTTATGGATGTCCTATCATTGGATATATTTAATTCAGAGATAGAAAGATTTTTGGTCTCTCAGGGAAGCATGGACTATCGAAAGCGGGTGGAAAAGTTTGAGATCAAACCCACAATCAGCCATGATCATATTGAATGATGGATGAATGGTATGGTCTACTTCTGCTCCTATTTATTCTGTTCTTATGGAGGACTATGATGTTGAGTTAGATGAGGACAGATGGGAGGATGCTGAATAGCCTGTTTCTGTGTTGTATATTATAAATAATTTCATCTTACTTAACATCTGCTCCTTGTTCTTATGCTAAATATTTTTTACTGGTTCATATAGAACTGCATCTGCTGGATCAATTACCATAGGACATACACCTTTCTGAATTTATTAACTGTTGCTTTTAAAAATAATTCCTTTTACAAAGCTCTTGGCACAATGAAACACACATCTCAAGAAGGAGAGCATTTATCTTTAAATGCACTGAATTGAAGTTCTAGATGCAAAGATAAAAGGCATTAATGTGAACATAACTTTCCTTTCAATTCATGGGATACTAATGGCCCAAAGAAATTCATTTTTATTTTAAAAGAAATTAAGTTTGATGAATGTTCTCTATGATGTGTATAAAGTACATTTTATCATGATGCATATTTTAATCAAAATTTGGAGAAATTTCTTTGTACACCGTCGTCCCAATTATTTGAGACCATTCAATATTTCCTGATAGTGTGTATTCACATAGTATAACTTAGCAAAGAACTGCAGAAGTGTGTTGAAAAATAATTCAACAAGTTAAGATAATTTTTAAAAATTAAACCTTGCTATATTAATCAGCAAATTCTCTGTATGCAGTTAAAGTTAAATTACATTGAAAATAGAACACAAAATGACATGCCGGCAGAATTCTTTACGCCCAGACAACTTAGAGTTGCAATTTAAGTATTTGTGATCTTTTGCCAACCAATTTCATCATTTAATACTTCAGCCCCAGTTTGGTGACATTTTGTACAGTATAGAATCTCTCTGAATCATTTATATAGAATAATTATAATAGCATTTTGATGGTAAAGCATTAATTAAAGTCAGATATAGATAGAGGAGAAAATGTTAGCTACAGTTTGAATGCCATAAAAGGCATTACGTATTGTGGCATAACAGATTCAAGACAGGAGAGCAAATGGATTATTATTTGGAAAGTCTGTAGCATATTAAAAAGACGCTCACTAATCTTTCAATCTTCCCTCGTATATCTCCGTTGTTCAAGAAAGGGAGTAAGAATATTCCTAGGAACAACAAGCTAGTCAGTTTATTATCAGTGCTGGGCAGGGAGATTTACCATAATGTTCCAGGGATGAGGGACTTGAGCTAGAAGGTTAGGTTGGAGAAGATACAATTGTTCTTGGAGGAAAGGAGACTGAGGAGAGCTGAATAACTGATGAGGACACAGATTTAAGATGTTGGGCAAGAGATGCAGGGAAGAACTTTTCTCAGCAGCAAGTGGTAATGACCTGGAACCTGCTGCCTATGAGAGTGATGGAAGCAGAGACAAAGAAAATTACAGCAGAAGAACAGGCCCTTCGGCCCTCCAAACCTGTACCGACCATGCTGCCCGACTTAACTAAAACCCCTTACCCTTCCGGGGACCATATCCCTCTATTCCCATCCTATTCATGTATTTGTCAAGACGCCCCTTAAAAGTCACTACCGTATCTGCTTCCACTACCTCCCCCGGCAACGAGTTCCAGGCACCCATTACTCTCTGTGTACAAAATCTGCCTCGTATATCTCCTTTAAATCTTGCCCCTCGCACCTTAAACCTGTGCCCCCTAGTAATTGACTCTTCCACCCTGGGAAAAAGCTTCTGACTATCCACTCTGTCCATGCCTCTCATAATCTTGTAGACTTCTATCAGGTCGCCCCTCAACCTCTGTCGTTCCAATGAGAACAAACCAAGTTTCTCCAACCTCTCCTCATAGCTAATGCCCTCCATACCCGGCAACATACTGGTAAATCTTTTTTGTACCCTCTCCAAAGCCACATCCTTCTGGTAGTGTGGCAACCAGAATTGAACACTATATTCCAAGTGTGGCCTAACTAAGGTTCGATAAAGCGTCAACATGACTTGCCAATTTTTAATTGCCCCAGCCAATGAAGGCAAGCATGCCGTATGCCTTCTTGACTACCTTCTCCATCTGCATTGCCACTTTCAGTGACCTGTGTACCTGTACACCCAGATCTCTTTGTCTATCAATACTCTTAAGGGTTCTGCCATTTACTGTATATTTTCGATCTGTATTAGACCTTCCAAAATGCATTACCTCACATTTGACCGGATTAAACTCCATCTGCCATCTCTCCGCCCAAGTCTCCAACTGATCTATATCTTAGGTTAGGTTGATTGGCCATGCTAAAAATTGCCCTTAGTGTCCTGAGATGCGTAGGTTAGAGGGATTAGTGGGTAAATATGTAGGGATATGGGGGTAGGGCCTGGGTGGGATTGTGATCAGTGCAGACTCGATGGGCCGAATGGCCTCTTTCTGTACTGGAGTGAATCTATGATTCTATGATCTTGCTCTATCCTCTGATGGTCCTCATCGCTATCCGCAAATCCACCAACCTTTGTGTCGTCCGCAAACTTACTAATCAATCCAGTTACATTTTCCTCCAAATCATTTATATATATTACAAATAGCAAACGTCCTAGCACTGATCCCTGAGGAGCGCCACTTGTCACAGCCCTCCATTCAGAAATGCACGCTTCCACTGCTGCCCTCTGTCGTCTTTGACTGAGCCAGTTTTGTATCCACCTTGCCAGCTCAGCTCTGATCCCATGCGACTTCACCTTCTGCACCAGTCTGCCATGAGGGACCTTGTCAAAGGCCTTACTGAAGTCCATGTAGACAACATCCACTGCCCTACCCTCATCAAACATCTTCGTCACTTCCTCGAAAAACTTGATCAAGTTCGTGAGACGTGACCTCCCTTTCACAAAACCATGTTGCCTCTCACTAATACGTCCACTTATTTCCAAGTGGAAATAAATCCTGTCTCGAAGAATCCTCTCCAATAATTCCCCATCAATGATATAAGGCTCACCAACCTGCAATAACCTGGATTATTCTTGCTACCCTTCTTAAACAATGGAACGACATTGGCTATTCTCCAATCCTCTGGGACGTCCCCTGTAGCCAGTGAGGATACAAAGATTTCTCTCAAGGCCCCAGCAATTTCCTCACTTGCCTCTCTCGGTATTCTGGGGTATATCCCATCAGGTCCTGGGGACTTGTCTACCTTAATGTTTCTCAAGAACCCCGATACCTCCTCCTTTTTGATCTCAACATGACTCAACTATCTGCACATCCTTTCCCAGACTCATCATCCGCCAAGTGAATACTGATGCAAAGTACTCATTTAATACTTCACCCATTTCCTCTGGCTCCATGCATAGATTCCCTCTCTTGTCCTTGAGTGGGCCAACCTTCTCCCTGGCTACCCTCTTGCTCTTTATATATGTATAAAAGTCTTGGGATTTTCCATAATCTTGCTGGCCAATGCTTTTTCAATACTTCAAAATTAAATTGGATGGGTACTTGAAGGAAATAAATTTGAGGGCGTCATGAATAAAATGGGGGAATGGGACTGACTGCAATGCTCTACAGACAGCTGGCATGGATTTGATGGGCAGAATTATCTCCTCCTATGCTGGAATAACTCTGACTCTATCATCCAGATTGTTGTCCATTGGTATATATATTGGTATTCGTGGCTAGAGGAATGGAGTTTAAAAACAAGAAGGTTATGTTGCAGCTGTATAAGGTGCTGGTGAGGCCACACTTGAAGTACTGTGTACAGTTTTGGTCTTCTTACTTGAGAAAGGATATACTGGTACTGGAGGGGGTACGGAGGAGATTCACGAGATTGATTCCGGAGTTGAAAGGGTTGGCTTATGAGGAGAGATTGAGTAGACTGGGACTATACTCATTGGAATTCAAAAGAATTAGGTGAGATCTTCTAGAAACATATAAGATTATGAAGGGAATAGATAAGATAGAATCAGGGAAGTTGTTTCCACTGGCAAGTAAAACTAGAACTAGGGGGCATGGCCTCAAAATAAGGGGGAGCAGATTTAAGACTGAGTTGAGGAGGAATTTCTTCACCCAAAGGGCTGTGAATCTGTGGAATTCCCTGCCCCCTGTGAAGCAGTTGAGGCTATCTCATTGAATGTTTTTAAGGCAAAGATAGATAAATTTTTGAACAGTAAAGGAATTAAGGGTTATGGTGAGTGGACGGAGTGGAAAGTGGAGCTGAGTCCATGAAAAAATCAGCCATGATCTTATTGAATGGCGGAGCAGGCTCGAGGGGCCAGATGGCCTACTCCTGCTCCTAGTTCTTATGTTCATATGTATAAAATATGCCAACTTTTAATTGTGCTCTTTGGTACACATTTCAAATAATTTAAAGTTTAATTCGCTCCTAGTCAATCTGAAATAACTAATTTTAAGTAGTTGCCAAATATGTTCTGATGAAACCAAATCAATTTACATGAATTTCTGATCTGACACGCTGGTTAAATGCACAAAAATATGAAGCTGAACTGAAAAGTTGTGAGTAGAAAAAAATTATAAAATCCAACAGGTTTTCATTTGGTTGATCTTTCTGTTCCTTATGTAAAAATTAGCCGCATTTAACTGTTGACAATCTGGAGAAGATTCACGATGAAAACGGAAATAATCTACTGCACATTGCAGCGTCACAAGGACACCTTGAGTGTTTGCAGCATCTGACTACCCTAATGGCAGAGGAATGCTTGACGGAGCGGAATAATGAGAAACTGACCCCATCTTCATTAGCTGTAAAGGTAGGTTGCATGAGAATTAACCAGTGAATGCTGCATGAACAGTACACCTGAGGAATGTTGAATCAGCCATAATCCTATTGAATGGCGGAGCAGGCTTGAGGGGTCGATCAGCCTATTTCTATTCCTATTTCTTATGGTCTTATGGTAAATTTGGGAAATGGAGCAAATCTGTACGACAAAGTATCTTTCTTCCTCACCATTGTATTTTAAAATAAGTTTGGTTTTCTTTCTATTAGGCTGGAGCATATACTCTACCACTGTCAGCACCAAAAGAGCATGATGTTGCAGGTGTATATAGTGAATTTATGGATAAACAGTGGGTAGGGGAATTTCACAGTAACTTCATTGCAATGTTAATATAAACCTTACTTGTGACTAATAAATAAACTTTACTTTAGATACTGATCCCAATTGTGTCTCCTGCCCCTCTCCATCCACTGTTTTTCGAATGCATATCTTTTAATTTTCTCCTTTTTTATCCTCTGATTTTGCTAAATCATTCACCACCTTATATCTGGACCTTTACCATTTGGAACAATTCAACATTTCCCTCTGATTTTTCCCTTTTTCAATGTGAGGAATTACATTTATATTTTCTCATTTTGTTCCTTGCATTGACATTGCTGAGATTATGAGCTCAATGTAATGGAGAATTGTAAGTTTGCCAACTTATCACTCAGTGACCAGTTTGTGTTGATCTTCCATTTGCTGTTACATTACCCTTATTCCTTGATTCAATGCAGTTTTGATAATACAGTACAAGTTAAAGTTAGCGTTTAAGTACTTGAGCTTTTCATGGATCACCTTGAATGTATGGTTGGGCACCTCATTATTGTCACAAAATGAAATGTATCACCTAGAAAAGACAGCTCAACTGATCAATTTGTGGCTCGCATATATTTAAATCAAAGGCCAAATTCTCCCATGCTCCCATGATGAGCTCAATGGTGGGGAGGGGGGAATTGGTTTTACGCCAACATGAATTTCCTGCTGGATCTTCTGCTGGTGGCTGGTGTGAAACTGTTTTGCATCCCACAAAGGCCCAACCCCAACACCCGATCTTCTTCAACACCAGTGGGAAAACATGCCAGTCCAGAACGCTTCTGGAACAACAGAAATCAGGACTTATTGAAGAAAGCCTGGGGCTGCCTCTGGTGATCTGGATGGAGGCAGCCAGTAACCCTGGACCCTGGAACACTATAGCAGTGAGTGGGGGGTGCAGTGGGAGGGAGAGCATCTCAGGTAAATCTTCCAGCTTCAGTGTCATTAAGAAGGTCCGTCTTCCAGCCTCAAGCGTGTTCCTGGATATCCATCTTCTTCCTTTAGGAGACCCAACTCCTTCCTTGAGGAGGCCTAACTTTCCCTTAAAAAGCTCAACTCCTTGCTTCAGGAGGCCCAACTCCTTTCTTCAGCAAGTCCATCTTTTTGAGAGTGGGTCACTGATATTTGGCCTCCTGAGGGGGGAGAGGGGATGAGTGGGGGGTCAGGTGGGATAAACCTCATGCTTGTGTGGTGTGTGGGGGGGAGGATGTCTTTCGTTGCTGATGGGTTGGTGGTGCTTCCTCAATCCTTGGGGTTCAACACGCCAGGGGTCCTTGCTTATGAGGTGGGTGAGTAGCGGGGGCCATTTGAATCGGGCTGCAAGCCCACTAATGACATTTAAATGGGTGTATTCAAATATTTATAGGCTTCCTGCCCACTCTGGCCAGGAACCCGATTGGGACCAGTCGCGCAGCCTGGGAGGGTCGCGCTGCCTTTGGCGACAGGTGCACAACCTGCTTTCCCGCCGAATCCTGATTCTCTGGGCCATCACAAATCACAACCGGGGCTAGCGGGCCTGGAGAAATCCCCCCCCTCCCCCCATTATCTTTACCTGTACTGGCTTCCTCTCAAATACTATGGAGGAAATCACTTTATTATTCTGGGAGGATGCCTGTACTTGTTGCAATGTAAGAAGTCTCACAACACCAAGTTAAAGTCCAACAGGTTTATCTGGCAGCACTAGCTTTCGGAGTCTCAAGCTCCTTCATCAGGTGAGTGAGGACTTGTGTTCACAAACAAGGCATATAAAAACACAAACTCAATTTCCAAGATAATGGTTGGAATGCGAGTCTTTACAGGTAATCAAGTCTTAAAGGTACATACAATGTGAGTGGAGAGAGGGCCAAGCACAGGTTAAAGAGATGTGTATTGTCTCCAGCCAGGACAGTTAGTGAGATTTTGCAAGTTCCGCACACATGAGGACGGCCTCAACCGGGATCTTGGGTTCATGTCACTCTATCTGTAACCCCCACGACTTGCCTGGGCTTGCAAAATCTCACTAACTGTCCTGGCTGGAGACAATACACATCTCTTTAACCTGTGCTTGGCCCTCTCTCCACTCACATTGTCTGTACCTTTGAGACTTGATTACCTGTAAAGACTCGCATTCCAGCCATTATCTTGTAAATTGAATTTGTGTCTTTATATGCCCTTTTTGTGAACACAAGTCCTCACTCACCTGATGAAGGAGCTTGAGACTCCGAAAGCTAGTGCTGCCAAATAAACCTGTTGGACTTTAACCTGGTGTTGTGAGACTTCTTACTGTGCTTACCCCAGTCCAACGCCGGCATCTCCACATCTTATTGCAATGCCAAGGGGAGTCAGAATTCTAGGATTGATTCCTGTTTCCATTTTTAGTGTTGTGGCTTTCTCTGGGCCCAGAAAAGGCCCCCAGTCTGCTGCCAGCAGATTTTGGTCCCACTGAAACTATAAATGGTGTTTTACATGGAATTTGGGATGCCCCTTAGACCCTCCAAAATACTAGAGCTGATAAGTGAGATAGGCAGAGGAAGTGTTCTTCTAACCACCTCTGTGATCCAGAGTACAATTTAATATTAATGTAAGAATTGACAGAAATGTAGATTATACCCTAAAATATAGTATCGGCTGGATTTGTTCCAGAATTTTGCTCATCCATCTATGTAGTTTCTGAATGTTAGGTTTTTCTCCTGACAAGGAATGAGAAAAGATGCGGGAGAATCTTCCTGAGCTGCACTTCCAGTTGTCAGTTTCAGAATGGGTAGAACACAATAGTTTTGGATGAAACTCTCTGAGTCCTTTATTCTCATTGTGCATAGTTCATTGTGTTTTTAACACTGCATTTAATTTGTTAAATGAGTTCATGCCTTAACCACTCTTCCTAGCATCTTGTCAGGTGTTATTCACATTCTTTGTAAAGATGTTACTTCGCAGCTCCCCCAATTACATGCTCCGAACCTATTCGGTCTTATCTTGTTGCCCTTAAGTATTTCAAAGTATTACTTTCTGGTTTACTTTCTGTATCTCATTAAGCATCTTGAATATCTCTGTTCAGTAACCTGACATGTTTCTTTTCAAGGTTTAACATTCTAACTCATCAATTAGTTTCTTGTTTGAAAAATAGCGCAGACTCCAAAAAATGTTCTATCCTAGGAGTGTTTGCTGAAAAAAAACAGGATACGTCCTTCTATTCCTTGATGTTATTTGCCAGTAGACTAATATGAAGCCTCTAAAGCCATCCAGGTGAACCTTGAGCATCAACAAAAGTCTAAAATCAGCTACTGAAGCACATTTGCTGCCACATGTCTTTCAAAAGACAGTAGTTTTGTTTTATAACTACAGAATGCTTCAGGTGTTGAAAATTAACCTTTAATTGTATGATTATAGGAAGGGCAGCTTGAGTGTCTGCGTTGGCTGATGAGCGAGACTGAAGCCATTGCTGAGCTGAGCCCTTCTGATGGTTACCCTGCCCTTATACATTATGCTGCATGCTACGGACAGGTAAGCTAAACCTATACAGGAAATAAAAGGTCATTGTTCATGTTTATGATTGAATACCATTAATTTTACTATTCCATTTTGGGTTATATATACATTTTTCTAACATGAATGGGTAACTATCCAAACTCATATGTTTACTCTTTGCCGTGCTATAGAAAAAGCCATTAATATGCTTATGTCATAAGGAAGCAGTAAGCTTGTAAAATTAACAATGGTGAAACAAAAGCAATTTGACCTTTTGAGCCTAACCCTTTGCATAGACCATAGAAATTTCTACAGTTGTGATTCTTCAGTACTTCACCTCCATAGAGAGGTGAATGGCCACAGGTAAAACCTCCAAGCTAAAACTGAAACCCCTGTTTACCTCATGCCCTGCACAAAGGTGAGGGAACATTATGGCTTGTTTCTGATAGGTGGCAAATATTAACCAATTTTAGCTATCCTATGTGTACCTGCCTGAATAAAGTGGCTTGCTGGGTTCAGTGGGATCAGCTAAATAACTCTAAAATGCAACCTGTGTATCTTTAGTTTTGGAAGTAACACAAAATTTAGTGCCATGCACCCCATACAGGAATACAGCTCAGAATACCATCACAAGTGTGGGGATATATTATGGAGTTTGATAGTATACATAATTAGCAAATATGTTCTTTTAACATGTCATTAATATTTCAACCACAAGTTCTTTCAAGAGTTGATCAGTCTGGTGTTAACTATTTTTTGATGAGAATTTATCTTGGATCCTTATGGATTACAAAGCTAAAGAAATAAATTCAAATGAAATAATCTGCATATGTCCACAGTAGCCAGCTTTGAATATTTTAAAGATTTATATTCGCTGCAAACCTCTGACCTCACCTGCAGCTGGTATTCTCCAGTGCCGCTGCAGTGTATGAAGTTTTGGCTGAATGCCAAATTCTCAATTTTCGGTGACAGGGCAAACATGATCAGAGAATCCTGTCCATTGTGTCCCTTTCTCCTTAACTCCAAATGCAATAATTTTATGTTCTATTAGCACAGTTCTTGCCTTGGTTTGAAGACCAAGAATTATTCTTTCTGAATCCTATTCAATATTATTCCAGAGTAATTTTCAAAATAAATAAATTATAAAACATAGATCATAGAATCTACAGTGCAGAACGAGGCCTTGGGCCCATCGAGTCGGCACCGACCTCAATCCCACCCAGGTCCTATCCCCATCACCCCTCATATTTACCCTACTAATACCTCTGACACTAGGGTTAATTTAGCATGGCCAATCAACCTAGCCCGCACATCTTTGGACTGTGGGAGGAAACTGGAGCAGACATGGGGAGAAAGTGCAAACTCCACACAGACAGTGACCCGAGGACGGAATTGAACCCGGGTCCCTGGCGCTGTAAGGCAGCCATGCTAGCCACTGTGCTGCCCTCTGTGCCACCGTGCCACCCCAAATCATTGTAATTTATAATGAAATGTTCACAAGGTACAGCTGAGTAATTGATTACTTTTGGTGATAATGGGTGGGATTTTCCCAAAATATTTCTAAGTGTTACAATGGTGAGAAAAATGGGGTGAACCATGAAGGTCTCTCAGGCACGCTCCACAGCACAATCTTTCGACACTCAGTGCAATGAAAGAACCTCCATGTGAATCACGCCATCATAGAGGCTCCAGGTGTATGACTCACCCGAAGTAGCTACAGCACGGGGAGCTGCATTTAAATGCTCCCACTGTAGCCACAGTTAATCACGACAGGAAGATGGCAACCCACAGAACAGCCCCACACTTCACAGAGGGAGAACTGGGACGACTGAAGGACCGTAGAGGAGAGGTTTGACAACCCAGCGGTCAGGTTGGCAATGCAGCGTGGGAAGGGGTGGCAGCAGCAGTCAGTACTCGTGCATTGACATGGAGGGTCAATGGGCAGTGCTGCTAGAAAATGTACGACCTCGTTCGGCCAGCAAGGGTGAGTTTCCATCCTGTCCTGGCATCTGACAGTCCCATCTGTCGCACCTGGAATCTCCACGTTGATCCACTCTCTGACACCCCATAACTTTCCAGCATCCAACCCTCTAGAACCATCCTCCAATCCCTCTGGCACCCCACTATCATAACCCTTGCTTGCTGAGACACGGTCCTGATATCCACCCCGCCAATTGCCCCCACCCCCGACAGATACTGAACCATGTGTCTTCTTTTGCAGGAGACGGACCCAATGAGCCTGGGCCATCAGGAGTCTGTGACCCCCCACCCCCACCCCCCCCCCCCCCCTCCCCCCCTCCGGTGGTCACCGCTGAGACCCTCCGTCAACAACTCCAAGGAAGGCACTGACCAGTTCACACAGGCATCACCCGCACTATCCACCAACAGAGATACAGTGACCACGGTGGAACATGTTAGTGGTGAGGCTTCTGGGACACTTTCTGGCGCGCACCACACAGCCGTGATGCAAGTGGAAGTGGGACCATCTGAGGGCTCAGGCAGGTGGAGGTTTGCCAGAGCCGAGGAAACAGCTGGCCTCCAACCAGTTGCCAAACCACTGAGACCAGTTCTCAAAAAACTGCTGGAGATGCAGAGACAGAGCCGAGGATTGCAGGAGGGGGTGTCAGCAACATTCCTGCAAACACCAGGCTGTTTGGAGGAGTCCCACAGCCTACAGACAACAGGAGATGGTGCTGGCATTGATTGGCATCCAGGCCAATACTGCAAGGGTGGTGGCCGCAGTGGAAAGCCTGGGGCAGGAAATGGTAGACATAGGTGGCAGGGTCCAAGGCAAGCTGAGTTGTTGAGGACCCCAGGAGCATGCTGGAGGCACAGAGGTTCATGGCTGTGCGCTTCAAAAGCATAGCCCAGCCACAATGGGCCATTGCTGATGAGCTCCAGAGTTTGACCCAGTCTCTGAGGACTATTACTGAGCGATTCCAGAACTTGGACCAAACTCAATGCTATCGCTGAGGACTTGCACATCATGGTGCAGACGCAGTTAGGCCTCCAGGAATGGCAGCACCAGGTGATGCAGAGGCTTCTGAAGGTCACTCCAGCTGCCCCCTTGCCCCATGAAGTGTCCCAGGGGCCCACGGGCACCCTAAAGGAGGAGCCCATGCGCGGCCTTCCAGCCAGGCGACTCCAGCCATCCTAAGCCCTTTTGAATCCTCCCTTCCTGACAGCAGTGCATCTCACCGGCAGCGGGCTGAAGTTGGATGAGGCCCTCCAGGTCTCAGCCCACCAGGGGACAACTGCTAAGGACATCACAGGCTACGGAGCATGGAACACAGTTGACCACCTCCACCTCTGAAGTGCAGCCTGGGTGATGGTCACCTAGACGTAGTGGTAGGTCATGTAAGATTAAAAAGTTTACCAAGAGGGCATGGTGAAGGCAGTCAGTGTAGTTAGGGATAGGGTAATGTGCACTGTAAACAATCACTATTCAGTGTTCTTGCACCCCACAGCTGTGACTCCTCTGTCTGTGAACCCACAGGGAGTCTCGAACCCCAACTGTACCCAAAGAGGCTCAGAGCATTGTTCAACTCGAGAGGGGCCTTACGGCCCACCAAGTGTGCACCAACGATGCCTACTGCCGGAGTCATGTGGATCCTTGGCCAAGCACCGGTGCCAGATTCCCTGACTACCATGGTACTCCAAGCCCTCATCCGAAAACGTCGTTAGGGTTGCAAGGTCACCAGCCACCATTGCTGACGTGGGACTCCGTGTTCTCTATGGGTAACATTTTGGGGGTGGTTCTTCCAAAAAATTCTAAGTGTCAAATTTGCAGGAAAACTGGAGTAATTCACGTTGTTTTTTTCAGTGGGAGTTCAGAGAAGAATCTCCCACACTCTGTGCAATGCATGAATATTATTAGCTTTCAAGCGGCGGGGCCTATTCACACTGGAGAGGCTGAAACCAGCGGGCCTCTGCGCATGCGCAGCGGCCCCGAAGTGTCATCCTCTCCTTTGTTGGCCACTGAATTGCTGGCCAGCCCATGACCCCCGCAGTGCAGCCCCCCCTCCACCCCGATCACAGCCCCCCGTCCATTCGTGGGCCAGTCCCGAACCCCCCCATCCCTCCGTCCATCCCGGCCTACCTAATCTCCAGCCACCACCCACCCCCCTCAAGCAGTGACGATTTCCCACCCACCCTCGGCCGGCATCCCTTGAATTGGCCGACATGCGATTCTCCTGGCCCGCTGCGCTAAAACAATTAGTGCAGTGGGATGGGAGAATCGCCCCATTTGCCTCCAAAGTGGCTTCTGTGGGCTCAGTACATTTATAATGATGGCTGTGACGGACTCAATTTTGGTGAAGGCACATGCAGGGATTGTCCATCAGAGTAGGCAAATTGTGACATCAGTCAGCATATATCACATAATTGTTACAGTGCAGAACGAGACCCTTCAGTCCATTGTGTTTGTAGCGGCTCTCGAAATGCAACATTGGGGGGAATTTTACCATTTTGAGTCGAAGTGCCAGATCTGGGCGTCAAATAGATCCGCGCCTGGAATCCTCTTTGCCGCACGCCCATACACGTTTTACCCGGCTCCGGCCCGATCCGTGCTGTGTGCGGGGCTTAGCGCTGGCGGACCGATCGGAGCTCTGAACTGCGCATGCGCAGTTCAAAAAAAATCTGACAACGTGCCCGGGCGCGAAAAAAAAGGCAGAAAGCGGAGAGAGCGGCTCTCTGACATTCATCCTCTGGTGGGGGGGGGGCTGACTGATCATCCCCTGGGTGGGGGGGAGGAGAGGGGGTGAGACCGATCATCCCCTGGGGGGGGGGAGGAGAGGGGGTGTGACGTATCATCCCCTGGGAAGGTGGGGGGGGGGGGGGTGTGACATATCATCCTCTGGTCGAGGGAGGTTCCGCTGCCTGTTTGCGGCCGATACCTCCTGGCACCATCACTGGTACACTACCAGCCACAGATTACTCTTCCCTGCAGGTGCGAGAGAGCGGGAGAGATGGCTGTGGCTGGTAGTGAACCAGTGATGGTGCCAGGAAGGATCGGCCGCAGACACGCAGCGGAACCCCCCTCGACCAGAGGATGAGTCGCCACACCCCCTCTCCTCCACACCCCCCACCCCCACCCACCGCAGGGGATGATACGTCACACCCCCTCTCCTCCTCCCACCCCCTCCCCATCCCGACCAGAGGATGACCTGGGTCAGAGAGCCGTTGCAGTCTCTGACCCCGCTCTTCGGAGGCTGCAGCGGCGAGTTCAGACTTTTATTTTGCAGGTCGGTAACAGCACGGATGCGGATTGGGCCAGAAGATAGTAAAGTGGGATTTGGTGGTAGAGTTGGGCTCGCGGTTCATTAAGTCGATTTAAATGCATGCAAATGCATTTAAATCGGCGGGCCGCCCGATTCGGGCGCAGACCGGACCCGCGCCCAAATCGGGTGTCGGTAAAGCCGCGATCTGCTCGGAATCGGGTGCAGATCGCGGTATAGGCCCGACCCCCAACTTTACCGCGATTTGGTAAAATCAGGCCCATTGATTTGACCCTAGTTATGTCATTTTAGAATTCAAAGCTCTAACTAATCTAACTAATGCCTTTTCTTAACCATGCACAGCTGAATATACATTCAGCAATAGGAAGACTTCCCACCAGCACCAGTGCTATTTAAAGAGATCATCAGCTTTATTCAGATTCATTACTGACTTTTTTTTATTGGTTCATGGGATCTGGGCATCACTGATTCAGCCAACATTTATTGCCCATCCTAAATTGCCCTTGAGAAGGTGGTAGTATGCTGCCCTCTTGAATTGATGTATTCCATGTGTGGCAGGTACGCCCACAGTGCTGTTGATTTCTGCTGGCTCGTACTGTGACTGTAGGAATGTTTGGTGATTGCCAGAGTTATTTAAATTTGCTGAAGATGGTGTGCCACATGCACACATGGTTTCTTTACAAGTCACTTGCTGCAAGATTGCATGTATAAGTTTGTATCCCCCTTAAACTACAACATGAGAAGCAGAATGAGCAGAAGTGACACAGCAGAACAAGCTGTTTGAAAAGGGAGAATGGAGTGTCAGGGGGTAGGTTTGTGGAGAAGGATTATGTTTCAGACCTGCCCCAGCCAACATGCAGCACCCCTTTAATTGGTGCCAGCTGGCTTTAACTCGTGCTAGCCTCTTATAGTTTTGTGCCTACTGCTGGCAGCTGTTCAACAATGTGCTTAGCATTGATTGCATGTTGCAATCATTTAACTGAACAAGTAACACAAAGATTGCATGCTTATTAGACACACTGGGCATGGATGAATTGTACATCATGATGCTTGAGCTGCTTTTTGGATGCAACTGAGTTTTGCAACTTATTTTTGGCAAGACGTGTAAGAGATTCCAGGATGGCATGTTGCCTCCCTGGTGCCAGGGTCCAGGATGTCTCTGAACGGGCAGAAAGCATTCTGAAGGGAGAGGGTGAACAGCCAGAGGTCGTGGTGCACATTGGTATGAACGACATAGGCAGGAAGAGTGATGAGGTCCTGCAGCAGCAGTTTAGGGAGTTAGGTAGAAATTTAAAAAGCAGGACCTCTAGGGTTGTAATCTTAGGATTACTCCTTGTGCGACATGCCAGTGAGGCTAAAATTGGAAGATAGTACAGTTCAACAGCTGGTGTAGGAGGAAGGGTTTCAGATATCTGGACTATTGGGATCTCTTCCGGGGAAGGTGGGACCTGTACAGGGATGGGTTGCATCTAAACTGGAAGGGTATAAATATTCTGGCCGATAGGTTTGCTAGTGTCACACGGGAGGATTTAAACCAGTTTGGCAGGGGGGTGGGAATCAAAGCAAAGGTGAATTAACTGAAGGGGAACCAGGGAGTGGGGCCAATAAGACTCAGAGAACAAGCAGGCAGCTTGTCAAAGAGGGTCTGGTGGACTGAAGTGCATTTGTTTCAATGCAAGAACTGTAACAGGAAGGCAGATGAACTTAGAGCTTGGATTAGTACTTGGAACTATGACATTGTTGCCATTACAGAGACTTGGTTAAGGGAAGGACAGGATTGGCAGCTTAACGTTCCAGAATGCAGATGTTTCAGGTGGAATGGGGGGGATGTAAAAGGGGTGGGGGAGTTGCACTACTGGTTAATGAGAATATCACAGCTGTACTGCGGGAGCACACCTCAGAGGGCTCATACAGCAAGGCAATATGGGTAGAGCTCAAGAATAGGAAGGGTGTAGTCAAAATGTTGGAGGTTTACTATAGGCCACCCAACTGCCAGTGGAGATAGAGGAAGAAATATGTAGGCAGATTTTGGCAAGGTGTAAAAGTAACAGGGTTGTTGTGGTGGGAGATTTTAACTTCCTCTATATTGATTGGGACTCACTTAGTGCTTGAGGCATGGATGGGGCAGAGTTTGTAAGGAGCATCTAGGAGGGCTTCTTGAAACAGTATGTAGATAGCCCAACTAGGGAAGGGACCTGGTATTGGGGAATGAGCCCGGCCAGGTGGTCGACGTTTCAGTAGGGTAGCAGTTCGGGAACAGTGACCACAATTCCATAAGCTTTAAGGTGCTGTTGGATAAAGATAAGTGTAGTACTCATGTTAAGGTGCTAAATTGGGGGAAGGCTAATTACAACAATATTAGGCAGGAACTGAAGAATGTAGACTGAGGGCAGATGTTTGAGGGCAAATCAACATCTGGCATGTGGGAGGCTTTCAAGTGTAAGTTGATAGGGATTCAGGACCAGCACATTCCTGTAAGGATGAAGGATAAGTATGGCAAGTTTTGGGAACCTTGGATAACGAGAGATATTATGAGCCGAGTCAAAAAGAAAAAGGAAGCATTTGTCAAGTCCCAAGGCTTCTTATACATATGTAAAGAGCAAGAGGGTAGCCAGGGAGAGGGTTGGCCCACTCAAAGACAGAGGACGGAATCTATGCATGGAGCCAGAGGAAATGGGTGAGGTATTAAATGAGTACTTTGCGTCAGTATTCACCAAAGAGAAGGGGTTGGTGGATGATGAGTCTGGGAAAGGGTGTGTAGATGGTTTGAGTCATGTTGAGATCAAAAAGGAGGAGGTATTGGGGTTTTTGAGAAACGTCAAGGTAGACAAGTCCCCAGGGCCTGATGGGATGTACCCCAGAATACTGAGAGGGGCAAGAGAAGAAATTGCTGGGGCCTAGAGAGAAATCTTTGTATCCTCACTGGCTACAGGGGAGGTCACAGTAAGAAGTTTAACAACACCAGGTTAAAGTCCAACAGGTTTATTTGGTAGCAAAAGCCACACAAGCTTTCGAGGCTCTGAGCCCCTTCTTCAGGTGAGTGGGAATTCTGTTCACAAACAGAACTTATAAGACACAGACTCAATTTACATGAATAATGGTTGGAATGCGAATACTTACAACTAATCCAGTCTTTAAGAAACAAAACAATGGGAGTGGAGAGAGCATCAAGACAGGCTAAAAAGATGTGTATTGTCTCCAGACAAGACAGCCAGTGAAACTCTGCAGGTCCACGCAACTGTGGGAGTTACAAATAGTGTGACATAAATTCTGATTCTAGGATCGCATGATAAAGACTCAGGAGGAAAAAAGCAGAAATATTTATGTGAAATAGTGTGACATAAACCCAATATCCCGGTTGAGGCCGTCCTTGTGTGTGCGGAACAAGGACGGCCTCAACCGGGATATTGGGTTTATGTCACACTATTTCACATAAATATTTCTGCTTTTTTCCTCCTGAGTCTTTATCATGCGATCCTAGAATCAGAATTTATGTCACACTATTTGTAACTCCCACAGTTGCGTGGACCTGCAGAGTTTCACTGGCTGTCTTGTCTGGAGACAATACACATCTTTTTAGCCTGTCTTGATGCTCTCTCCACTCCCATTGTTTTGTTTCTTAAAGACTGGATTAGTTGTAAGTATTCGCATTCCAACCATTATTCATGTAAATTGAGTCTGTGTCTTATAAGTTCTGTTTGTGAACAGAATTCCCACTCACCTGAAGAAGGGGCTCAGAGCCTCGAAAGCTTGTGTGGCTTTTGCTACCAAATAAACCTGTTGGACTTTAACCTGGTGTTGTTAAACTTCTTACTGTGTTTACCCCAGTCCAACGCCGGCATCTCCACATCATGACAGGGGAGGTCCCAGAGGATTAGAGAATAGCTAATGGCGTTCCTTTGTTTAAGAAGGGTAGCAAGAATAATCCAGGTAATTACAGGCTGGTGAGCCTTTCGTCAGTGGTAGGGAAATTATGAGAGAGGATTCTTCGAGACAGGATTTACTCCCACTTGGAAATAAGTGGACTTATTAGCGCAAGGCAAAATTTGTGTAGGGGAGGTCGTGTCTCACTAACTTGATTGAGTTTTTCAAAGAAGTGACGAAGATGATTGATGAGGGTAGGGCAGTGGATGTTGTCTACGTGGACTTCAGTAAGGCCATTGACAAGGTCCTTCATGGCAAACTGGTGCAGAAGGTGAAGCCGCACGGGATCAGAGGTGAGCTGGAAGTTGGATACAGAACTGGCTCAGTCATAGAAGACAGTGGGTAGCAGTGGAAGGGTGCATTTCTGAATGGAGGGCTGTGACAAGTGGCGTTTAGGCAAGAATTAGGGGGTATCAGTTGGGAACAGAAACTGTCAGGGAAAGGAACTAATGAAAAGTGGAACTTTTTCAAGGAACAAATACTGGGTGTCCTTGATAGGTATGTCCCTGTCAGGCAGGGAGGAAATGGCCGAGTGAGGGAACCATGGTTCACGAAAGAGGTGGAATGCCTTGTGAAAAGGAAGAGGGAAGCTTATGTAGGGATGAGGAAACAAGGTTCAGATGGCTCGATTGAGGGTTACAAGTTAGCAAGGAATGAGCTGAAAAAGGGGCTTAGGAGAGCTAGGAGGGGACATGAGAAGTCCTTGGCGGGTCGGATAAAGGAAAACCCCAAGGCTTTTTATTCTTATGTGAGGAATAAAAGAATGACCAGGGTGAGGTTAGGGCCGGTCAAGGACAGTGGTGGGAACTTGTGTATGGAGTCAGTAGAGATAGGCGAGGTGATGAATGAATACTTTTCTTCAGTGTTCACCAAGAAGAGGGGCCATGTTTTTGAGGAAGAGAAGGTGTTACAGGCTAATAGGCTAGAGGAAATAGATGTTCGGAGGGAGGATGTCCTGTCAGTTTTGAAGAAACTGAAGGTCGATAAGTCCCCTGGACCTGATGAAATGTATCCTAGGATTCTTTGGGAGGCAAGGGATGAGATTGCAGAGCCTTTGGCTTTGATCTTTGGGTCCTTGCTGTCCACTGGGATAGTGCCAGAGGACTGGAGAATGGCGAATGTTGTTCCTCTGTTTAAGAAAGGGAATAGAAGTGACCCTGGTAATTATAGACCGGTTAGTCTTACTTCGGTGGTTGGTAAATTGATGGAAAAGGTCCTTAGGGATGGGATTTACGACCATTTAGAAAGATGCGGATTAATCCGGGATAGTCAGCACGGATTCGTGAAGGGCAAGTCGTGCCTCACAAATTTGATAGAATTTTTTGAGGAGGTAATTAAGTGTGTTGATGAAGGTAGGGCAGTTGATGTCATATACATGGATTTTAGTAAGGCGTTTGATAAGGTCCCCCATGGTCGGCTTATGATGAAAGTGAGGAGGTATGGGATAGAGGGAAAGTTGGCCGATTGGATAGGTAACTGGCTGTCTGATCGAAGTAAGAAGTTTAACAACACCAGGTTAAAGTCCAACAGGTTTATTTGGTAGCAAAAGCCACACAAGCTTTCGGAGCTTCAAGCCCCTTCTTCAGGTGAGTGGGAATTCTGTTCACAAACAGAGCATATAAAGACACAAACTCAATTTACATGAATAATGGTTGGAATGCCGGCATCTCCACATCATGTCTGATCGAAGACAGAGGGTGGTGGTGGATTGAAAATTTTCAGATTGGAGGCAGGTTGCTAGCGGAGTGCCACAGGGATCAGTGCTTGGTCCTCTGCTCTTTGTGATTTTTATTAATGACTTAGAGGAGGGGGCTGAAGGGTGGATCAGTAAATTTGCTGATGACACCAAGATTGGTGGAGTAATGGATGAGGTGGAGGGCTGTTGTAGGCTGCAAAGAGACATAGATAGGATGCAAAGCTGGGCTGAAAAATGGCAAATGGAGTTTAACCCTGATAAATGTGAGGTGATTCATTTTGGTAGGACTAATTTAAATGTGGATTACAGGGTCAAAGGTAGGGTTCTGAAGACTGTGGAGGAAGAGAGAGATCTTGGGGTCCATATCCACAGATCTCTAAAGGTTGCCACTCAAGTGGATAGAGCTGTGAAGAAGGCCTATAGTGTGTTAGCTTTTATTAACAGGGGGTTTGAGTTTAAGAGCCGTGGGGTTATGCTGCAACTGTACAGGACCTTGGTGAGACCACATTTGGAATATTGTGTGCAGTTCTGGTCACCTCACTATAAGAAGGATGTGGAAGCGCTGGAAAGAGTGCAGAGGAGATTTACCAGGATGCTGCCTGGTTTGGAGGGTAGGTCTTATGTGGAAAGGTTGAGGGAGCTGGGGCTGTTCTCTCTGGAGCGGCGGAGGCTGAGGGGAGACTTAATAGAGGTTTATAAAATGATGAAGGGGATAGATAGAGTGAACGTTCAAAGACTATTTCCTCGGGTGGATGGAGCTATTACAAGGGGGCATAACTATAGGGTTTGTGGTGGGAGATATAGGAAGGATATCAGAGGTAGGTTCTTTACGCAGAGAGTGGTTGGGGTGTGGAATGGACTGCCTGCAGTGATAGTGGAGTCAGACACTTTAGGAACATTTAAGCGGTTATTGGATAGGCACATGGAGCACACCAGGATGATAGGGAGTGGGATAGCTTGATCTTGGTTTCAGATAAAGCTCGGCACAACATCGTGGGCCGAAGGGCCGGTTCTGTGCTGTACTGTTCTATGTTCCTCAGGGATCAGTGCTGGGACCTTTGCTGTTTGTAATATATATAAATGATTTGGAGGAAAATGTAACTGGTTTGATTAGTAAGTTTGCGGACGACACAGAGATTGGTGGATTTGTGGATAGCGATGAGGACCATCAGAGGATACAGCAAGATATAGATCGGTTAGAGACTTGGGCGGAGAGATGGCAGAAGGAGTTTAATCCGGACAAATGCGAGGTAATGCATTTTGGAAGGTCGAATACTGATAGGAAATATACAGTAAATGGCAGAACCCTTAAGAGTAGTGATAGGCAGAGGGATCTGGGCATACTGGTACAGATCACTGAAAGTGGCAATGCAGGTGGAGAAGGTAGTCAAGAAGGCATATGGTATGCTTGCTTTCATTGGCCTGGGCATTGCGTTTAAAAATTGGCAAGTCATGTTGCAGCTTTATAGAACCTTAGTTAGGCTGCACATGGAATATAGTGTTCAATTTTGGTCGCCACACTACCAGAAGGATATGGAGGTTTTGGAGAGGGTACAGAAAATATTTACCAGGATGTTGCCCAGTATGGAGGGCATTAGCTATGAGGAAAGGTTGGAGAAACTTGGTTTTTTGTCACTGGAGCGACGGAGGTTGAGGGGCAACCTGATAGAAGTCTACAAGATTATGAGGGGCGTGGACAGAGTGGATAGTCAGAAGCTTTTTCCCAGGGTGGAAGAGTCAATTACTGAGGAGCATAGGTTTAAGGTGCGAGGGGTCAGGTTTAAAGGAGATGTACGAGGCAAGTTTTTTACACAGAGGGTGGTGGGTGCCTGGAACTCACTGCCAGGGGAGGTAGTGGAAGCAGATATGATAGTGACTTTTAAGGGGTGCCTTGATAAATACATGAATAGGACGGGAATGGAGGAATATGGCCCCCGGAAGGGTAAGGGGCTTTTGTTCAGTCGGGCAGCATGGTCGGTGCCGACTTGGAGGGCCGTAGGGCCTGTTCCTGTGCTGTAATTTTCTTTGTAAGTCATAAATGTCACTCAAATCAAGATTATATTTCCATTCTCTTGACATCCACTGCTTCATTATTACTTTAGACCCACGACTGGCAAGATTCTTGGATCCACAATTTTGATGCCTCCGTGTTTAACTCCAAGTGTGCTGTAATTATTTACACTCTCTGCTCCATTCTATGGTAACCTCTGGCCCAAAATCTCTTGCATATTATCCTTTATTGAACTTTATTTAGAGAGGAACCATAGAACATTACAGCGCAGTACAGGCCCTTCGGCCCTCGATGTTGCGCCGACCAGTGAAACCAATCTGAAGCCCATCTAACCTACACTATTCCAATATCATCCATATGTTTATCCAATGACCATTTAAATGCTCTTAATGTTGGCGAGTCCACTACTGCTGCAGGCAGGGCATTCCACGCCCTTACTACTCTCTAAGAACCTACCTCTGACATCTGTCCTATATCTATCACCCCTCAATTTGAAGCTATGTCCCCTCGTGCTAGCTATCACCATCCGAGGAAAAAGGCTCTCACTATCCACCCTATCTAATCCTCTGATCACCTTGTATGCCTCTATTAAGTTACCTTTTAACCTTCTTCTCTCTAACGAAAACAACCTCAAGTCCCTCAGCCTTTCCTCATAAGACCTTCCCACCATACCAGGCAACATCCTAGTAAATCTCCTCTGCACCCTTTCCAATGCTTCCACATCCTTCCTATAATGCGGCGACCAGAACTGTACACAATACTCCAAGTGCAGCCGCACCGTACAGCTGCAACATGACCTCATGGCTTCGAAACTCAATCCCTCTACCAATAAAAGCTAACACTCCATACGCCTTCTTAACAACCCTATCAACCTGGGTGCCAACTTTCAGGGACCTATGCACACGGACACCGAGATCTCTCTGTTCATCCACACTACCAACTATCTTACCATTAGCCCAGTACTCTGTAATCCTGTTACTCCTTCCAAAGTGAATCACCTCATACTTTTCCACATTGAACTCCATTTGCCACCTCTCAGCCCAGCTCTACAGCTTATGTATGTCCCTCTGTAACTTGCAACAACCTTCTGCACTGTTCACAACTCCACCGACTTTAGTGTCATCCGCAAATTTACTAACCCATCCTTCTACGCCCTCATCCAGGTCATTTATAAAAATGACAAACAGCAGTGGCCCCAAAACAGATCCTTGCGGTACACCACTAGTAACTGAACTCCAGGATGAACATTTCCCATCAACCGCCATCCTCTGTCTTCTTACAGCTAGCCAATTCCTGATCCAAACTGCAAAATCACCCTCAATCCCATGCCTCCATATCTTCTGCAATAGCTTACCATGGGGGAACCTTATCAAATGCTTTACTGAAGTCCAGATACACCACATCAACTGCTTTACCCTCATCCACCTCTTTGGTCACTTTCTCAAAGAACTCAATAAGGTTTGTGAGGCACGACCTAACCTTCACAAAACCGTGTTGACTATCCCTAATCAAATTATTCCTTTCTAGATGATTATAAATCCTGTCTCGTATAATTCTTTCCAAAACTTTGCCCACAACTGAGGTAAGGCTCACTGGTCTATAATTACCAGGGTTGTCTCTTCTCTCCTTGAACAAGGGAACAACATTTGCTATCCTCCAGTCTTCTGGCACTATTCCTGTAGACAATGACGACATAAAGATCAAAACCAAAGGCTCTGCAATCTCCTCCCTAGCCTCCCAGAGAATCCTGGGATAAATCCCATCCGGCCCAGGGGACTTATCTATTTTCACATTTTCCAGAATTGCTAACACCTCCTCCTTATTAACCTGAATCCCGTCTAGTCCAATAGCCTGTATCTCAGTATTCTCCTCGACAATATTGTCTTTTTCCTGCGTGAATACTGACGAAAAATATTCATTTAGCGCCTCTCCTAACTCTTCAGGCTCCACGTACAACTTCCCACTACTGTCCTTGACTGGCCCTAATCTTACCCTAGTCATTCTTTTATTCCTGACATACCTATAGAAGGCTTTAGGGTTTTCCTTGATCCTACCTGCCAAAGACTTCTCATGTCCCCTCCTGACTCTTCTTAACTCTCTCTTTAGGACCTTCCTGGCTAACTTGTAACTCTCAAGCGCCCTAACTGAGCCTTCACATCTCATCTTTACATAAGTCTCCTTCTTCCTCTTCACAAGAGATTCAACTTCTTTGGTAAACCACGGTTCCCTCACTCGACCACTTCCTCCCTGCCTGACAGGTACATACTTATCAAGGACACCCAGTAGCTGTTCCTTGAACAAGCTCCACATTTCAATTGTGCCTATCCCCTGCAGTTTCCTTCCCCAACCTATGCCAGCTAAATCTCGCCTAATCGCATCATAATTTCCTTTCCCCCAGCTATAACTCTTGCCCTTCAGCATATACCTATTCCTTTCCACCGCTAAAGTAAACCTAACCGAATTGTGGTCACTATCACCAAAGTGCTCCCCTACCTCCAAATCTAACACCTGGTCTGGTTCATTACCCAGTACCAAATCCAATGTGGCCTCGCCTCTTGTTGGCCTATCTACATACTGTGTCAGGAAACCCTCCTGCACACGCTGGACAAAAACTGACCCATCTAAAGTACTCGAACTATAGCTTTTCCAGTCAATATTTGCAAAGTTAAAGTCCCCCATAACAACTACCCTGTTACTTTCATTCCTATCCAGAATCATCTTTGCAATCCTTTCCTCTACATCTCTGGAACTTTTCAGAGGCCTATAGAAAACTCCCAACAGGGTGACCTCTCCTTTCCTGTTTCTTGAACCAATACCCTGTTCCCCTGGCTACTTCTATTGGCTTCCCGTTTCCTCATTATTTTACGTTTCCACCATTTATGAAAATTAACATTGTTACTTAATTATTGATCCTCTTTTGATTTGTAACAATAGAATTGTTTGCATACTTCATGAACCAAAGATAGACCTAATTGCACCTAATACAACTTTCTAATGTCTTCCTATCATCAGATACAAATAGTGTCTTTTAAAATGTTACAGTTTGAAATGTGATTAATTGAGTACTTTAGAGGGGTCGGTTTTTGTCCAGTGTGTGCAGGAAGGCTTCCTGACGCAGTATGTAGATAGACCAACAAGAGGCGAGGCCACATTGGATTTGGTACTGGGTAATGAACCAGACCAGGTGTTAGATTTGGAGGTAGGTGAGCACTTTGGTGACAGTGACCACAATTCGATTACGTTTACTTTAGCAATGGAAAAGGATAGGTATATACCAAAGGGCAAGAGTTATAGCTGGGGGAAAAGAAATTATGATGCGATTAGGCGAGATTTAGCTGGCATAGGTTGGGGAAGGAAACTGCAGGGGATGGGCACAATTGTAATGTGGAACTTGTTCAAGGAACAGCTACTACGCGTCCTTGATAAATATGTACCTGTCAGGCAGGGAGGAAGCAGACGTGTGAGGGAACCGTGGTTTACTAAGGAGGTTGAATCTCTTGTGAAGAGGAAGAAGGAGACTTATGTTAAGATGAGACGTGAAGGCTCAGTTAGGGCGCTTGAGAGTTACAAGTTAGCCAGGAAGGACCTAAAGAAAGAGTTAAGAAGAGCCAGGAGGGTCATGAGAAGTCTTTGGGGGATGGATCAAGGAAAACCCTAAAGCTTTCTATAGGTATGTCAGGAGTAAAAGAATGACTAGGGTAAGATTAGGGCCAGTCAAGGACAGTAGTGGGAAGTTATGCGTGGAGTCTGAAGAGATAGAAGAGGCACTAAATGAATATTTTTCATCGGTATTCACACTGGAGAGGGACAGTGTTGTTGAGGGGAGTACTGAGATGCAGGCTGTTGGACTGGATGGGATTGATGTTCATAAGGAGGAGGTGTTAGCAATTCTGGAAAGGGTAAAAATAGATAAGTCCCCTGGGCCGGATGGGATTTATCCTAGGGTTCTCTGGGAGGCTAGAGAGGAGATTGCAGAGCCTTTGGCTTTGATGTTTGGGTCGTCATTGTCTACAGGAACAGTGCCAGAAGACTGGAGGATAGCAAATGTTGTCCCCTTGTTCAAGAAGGGGAGTAGGGACAACCCTGGTAATTATAGACCGGTGAGCCTTACTCCTGTTGTGGGCAAAGTATTGGAAAGGATTATAAGAGATAGGATTTATAATCACCTGGAAAGGAATAATTTGATTCGGGATAGTCAGCACAGTTTTGTGAAGGGTAGGTCGTGCGTCACAAACCTTATTGAGTTCTTTGAGAAGGTGACCAAAGAGGTGGATGAGGGTAAAGCGGTTGATGTGGTGTATATGGATTTCAGCAAAGCGTTTGATAAGGTTCCCCATGGTAAGCTTTTGCGGAAAATACGGACACATGGGATTGAGGGTGATTTAGTGGTTTGGATCAGGAATTGGCTAGCTGTAAGAAAACAAAGGGTGGTGGTTGATGGGAAATATTCATCCTGGAGTTCAGTTACTAGTGGTGTACCGCAAGGATCTGTTTTGGGGCCACTGCTGTTTGTCATTTTTATTAATGACTTGGATGAGGGCGTGGAAGGATGGATTAGTAAATTTGCGGATGACAAGTCAGTGGAGTTGTGGACAGTGCGGAGGGAAGTGGCAGGTTACAGAGGGACATAGATAAGCTGCAGAGCTGGGCTGAGAGGTGGCAAATGGAGTTTAATGCGGAAAAATGTGAGGTGATTCACTTTGGAAGGAGTAACAGGAATACAGAGTACTGGGCTAATGGTAAGATACTTGGTAGTGTGGATGAACAGAGGGATCTGGATGTCCATGTGCATAGATCCCTGAAATTTGGCACCCAGGTTGATAGGGTTGTTAAGAAGGCGTACGGTGTGTTAGCTTTTATTGGTAGAGGGATTGAGTTTCGGAGCCAGGAGATCATGCTGCAACTGTACAAAACTCTGGTGCGGCCGCATTTGGAGTATTGCGTACAGTTCTGGTCGCCGTATTATAGGAAAGATGTGGAAGTGTTGGAAAGGGTGCAGAGGAGATTTACCAGGATGTTGCCTGGTATGGTGGGAAAATCGTATGAGGAAAGGCTGAGGGGCTTGAGGTTGTTTTCGTTAGAGAGAAGAAGGTTAAGAGGTGACTTAATAGAGGCATACAAGATGATCAGAGGATTAGATAGGGTGGATAGTGAGAGCCGTTTTCCTCGGATGGTGTTGGCTAGCACGAGGGGTCATAGCTTTAAATTGAGGGGTGAGAGATATAGGACAGATGTTAGAGGTAGGTTCTTGACTCAGAGAGTAGTAAGGGCGTGGAATGCCCTGCCTGCAGCAGTGGTGGACTCGTCAACGTTGAGAGCGTTCAAGTGGTTATTGGATAAACATATGGATGATATTGGATTAGTGTAGATTAGAGGGGCTTTAGATTGGTACCACTGGTCGGCGCAACACCGAGGGCCGAAGGGCCTGTACTGCGCTGTAATGTTCTATGTTCTAAGTCCTTAATTATTGGCAGCCAAAGCTGCCCGATAGTGAGTTTTTGTACTATTCCAGCAGTTCTGCAATATAATTTAACAACTCAGTATTCTAATGCTGTGGCAGATTTTCATTTTAAAGATTAAGTCATTTGGTATGTATTGATTCATGTTTAATGCTTGTATGGAAAATGTGCCATTTTGAGTGCTGAAATATTTGGCATTCTTCAGGGGTGGTTGTAGTATTGTGATTATTGACACTTGTATTCTGAAATTGTTACAATGTTTTCTTTTCCCCTAGGAAAAGGTTCTTCTGTGGCTTCTACAGTATATGCAGGAACAAGGAATATCTTTAGATGAGGTTGATCAGTACGGAAACACTGCAGCTCATGTCGCTACCCAACATGGTCATCTGACTTGCCTTCAGGTATGGCGCATTGATTTAGGATAAACATGGTTTTGTCAGACTTTGAAAAAGATACGTATATTTTCCATGTATTATTTTATTTACTTGCAGCTTGCAATAAAGAATTTGAGTGAGTGTTACAGTGGATTTGAATGCAGTCCTTTCATCTGAGTATCTTGGGTTTGAAACATCCAGATTAATAACATAAAATTCTTCTCTTTTTGCCAATCATAAGTGCCCTGCATGAAATGTTTGGGTTTTGTATAGTCAGGAGTCCCAATGCTCAGCTCTCACACTGCAGAGGAGCTGTATGTTTTGCTACATTCCCACAATTGATAAGTTGTAGCAACGTATCTGAATTCAATAATGGCATGTTATTGAAGCCTGTCCTTCAAAAATGGTTTAGGCTCATGACAGCAATGACAGATGGGCCAATAGGTGTATTCAACATGCCACCTACCCATTTTCCACCTTAAGTTAAAGTCGACATTCTGCTGGTCAAATTGGACAGATCAACTGAGGGATCTATTTTTTTGCAATACGAGATGATCCAGTGCAGTATCAAAAGGCACAGGGAGGGATTCTCCCATTTTGAGACTTTGTGCAGTGGTGGGGGCTCAGATGACACCTCTGTCACTGACCAGAATAGTGGGATCCCATGCCAGATCCTGCGCTTTGACCCTCATTAATTACACACAAGTGGACTCCCCTCCAACTATCCTGGTGGCCTGGCAGCTGATTCATTCGTCCCCTCAGTTGATGGGTTCGAAGGTTCCAGTGCCATATTTAAATACCAGTTCCAGCACACTCATATCACTCTCTCCATCCCACCTGTCTTCAACAGACTGTGCAGGATGCCCGCAACCCAGAGGGAAAAGGCTAGCAGCCTCATGAAGAAGTCTGTTTCTAATTCAGCGACCCTCCCTCCCTCCTCCTCCCATCCCAAGGCCCTCATCTGCAAGGCATCCATGCCCAACCTGGACTTCCATCGCATCTGGAGTCTTCATTCATCCCCTTCCAGTAAACTGTGGTATCTCTTTGACTCCTTTGTTTGTGAACTTTTCCTGCAGCCTTTTTAAGGGCCCAACTTCTCTTCTCTTGGTCTTCCCACTGCCTTCTATTTTTCGTCATTCTCATCTACTTCCTTACCCCTCTGCATGCCATCACCAGCCCACCACTCTCTTCCCCCCCCCCCCATCCTTTGCTCAGCCATCCTTCCACATTGCCCCTGCCCCCCTTGCCTTTGTTAGGCCATATCCCCTCCCCGCCCAACTCACCATGGAGACATCTCACACTACCTCCCCTCCACTAATCAATGTTTGGACTTCTTTGTAATAGCAGTATGAGTCCTGCACCAAAGTTCTGTCCAGATAAATACTGCTGCGTGGGACCTGGGGAAAGGAGACCCCTATACTCCCCAACCCCAAGCGCAGTACTGATCTGACTCAGTGACACTGGAGGGTCCATGGGTCCAGAAGCACCGAGCTGATCTTGGAACCAGTCTGCCCCTCAGAGTGGTGCACAGCGCATCGGGAGCAGAGTAGTACTATGGCAGAAAGTCTTTGTTGCACTCATTCCTAAATCTCTGACAAGCTGACAACCACATTGTATACGCCACTCATTAGCAATTGGCTTTGACGCCAGTGTAAATCACCGCTGGTGTGATGCAGTATTGAAAGACCTGACAGGATTCAGCAAGCAGCTGTTTTACTGAGTCTTCATGAGATGCAAATGATGTTTGCGCCAGATGCCAGCAAGAAGAGCGAACCATCACTGGGAGAATTACATTGTGCTTTTACACTGGCGGGTTTCCTTTTTGGCTCCTGCCAGATTCACCGCGCCTGCCCGTCACTAAACCAGTTGCAGTCTGGTTGGTAGAATTCTGCCCATAAGATCCAGGTATTCTTGTACCAGTCATATAATTAGTACCTCTATATTTGAAACAATAAAGACAAAAAAAGGACAGAATCAGAAATCTCAAGATCACATTTACTTTTATGTATCTATTTTGTTTTAAGTGGTTAAAGTACAAATGGTTGTATGTGATGTATTGAAACTATGAAGTCTTATAAGTGGAAATAGATCTTTTTATTCCTTGATTTTCTTCTGCCTTTCTTCAGAATGTTGGGACAGAAGTTTAAATGATTAAGTGTTCAAAATTGGATTTTTTTTCTACTTTTGATTTGTACTTTTGTTTACTTTCTTAGACTTTAGTCGAATATGGAGCAAACGTGACAATACAGAACCAAGATGGAGAGAAGCCTTCCCAGAGTGCAGAGCGACATGGACACACCACCTGTTCACGTTATCTGGTGGTTGTGGAAACCTGCATGTCTCTAGCATCACAGGTGGTGAAGCTAACAAAGCAACTAAAGGAGTAAGTCATAAATGCTACAAAAATAATACAGAGAAGTAAAAGTAGAAAATGCTGGAAATACTCAGCAGATCTGGTAACTAGCTTGTGGAGGGGAATAGAGTTAATGACATAACCATTCTGCTAAAAGGTCATTGACCTGAAATATCAGATGCTGCCAGACCTGCTGAGTATTTCCAGCATTTAATGGTTTTAATTCAGTTTCAAAGCATTCACAGTATTTTAGAATTAGTTTAGTTTAGAAAGAGGACCAAAAGTACAACGTATCAAATTAATAATTGGTATAGTAGGATATACATTCAGCATTGGAAAATAGCATTCTCCATTCAGAATAAAGACAGAAAATGCTGGAAGACTGCCTGAACCAGGGTTTCCCAGTTTTTTTCTGTTTTTATTTCAGATTTCCTGCTTCCGCAGTACCTTGCATAGTCTCTCAATTTAGAGCTTTGATACCATTCTAACCGATTTTAAATAGACTTGGAGCTATGCAGTTTACTTAGTTTCCATTAATTCTTTATATTATAGATGTTAAATTTGTAAATTATATGTTTCTACTTCATTACTGCAAATTGACTGATATAAAATCAGTAGTAAATTATGCCTGTCTGAAAAGCATTGTCTATTGCTTACATTTTGATCAGTATGTGCATATTGCAAGTAAACTGTTGCAGTAATATGATACAAGTACCTAACATTGTAAATGTACAACCATTTTATTTCTTGGGTTGCACTGTAAAATTAGAGTCAGTTATTTACAGATGATACAAAGTTGGATGGGAGGGTGAGCTGTGAGGAGGATGCAGAGATGCTTCAGCGTGATTTGGACACGCAGAGTGTGCGGGCATATGCATAACAGATGCAGTATAATGTGGATAAATGTGAGGTTATCCACTTTGGTGGCATTAATAGGAAGACAGATTATTACTTGAATGGGTGTAAATTAAGAGAGGTGGATACTCAACGAGCCCTTGGTGTCCTCATGCATCAGTCACGGAAAGTAAGTGCGCAGGTACAGCGGGCAGTAAAGAAGGCAAATGGTATGTTGACCTTCATAGTGAGAGGATTTGAGTATGGGATAGGGATGTTTTGCTGCAATCGTATAGGGTGTTGTTGAGGCCACACCTGGAGCAGTGTGTGCAGTTTTGGTGGCCTTGTCTGAGGAAGGATGTCCTTGCTATAGGGGGAGTACAGTAAAGGTTTACCAGACTGATTCGTGAGATGGCAGATATGTCATATGAGGAGAGACTAAGTCGGTTAACAGGGTAGATTCAGAAAGAATGTTTCCAATGGTGAAGGAGTCCAGAACTAGGGGTCATAGTTTGATGATAAGGGGTTAACCTTTTAGAACTGAGGTGAAGAGAAATTTCTTCACCCAAAGGGTGGTGAATGTGTGGAATTCACTACCACAGAAAGTAGTTGAGGCCAAAACGTTGAATAATTTCAAGAAGAAATTAGATCTAGTTCTTGGGGCTAAATGGACCAAGGGATATGGGGAGAAGGGGGGGTTCAGGATATTGAATGTGATGATCAGCCATGATTAAAATGAATGGTGGAACAGGCTCAAAGGGCTGAATGGCCTACTCCTGTTTCTAGTTTCTATTTCATTGTAGCAATAGTCCGAAATATTTATTTTAATTTAGCTGGCTTATACAACATCTTGGTCAGGCTACAATACAGTATAAGCAGATTTTGATGTATTAACATATGAAGGGAGAAGAATCAATCATTTACTCATCCTGAATATTGCCACTTACATTGTCAAGTTATTTTAAAGCTGACGGGAGCGATTCTCCCAAAAATATTCGAAGTGTCGAATTCACGTAAAAACTGGAGTAAATCCCGCTGCTTTGTTCAGCGGGACTTTTAAAATGAATCTCACCCACTCTGTACATTGCAGAGTGCCTCAGCGTGAATCACGCTGAAATTCAGTGGGCAGGGCCTATTCCCACTGGTGAGGCCGACAGCATAGCGCTGAGCGGGCCATTGCACATGTGCCAATCTGTCAACGCTAAGATCGTGCGTGCACTGTGGCCCCACTGTCAGCCTCCCGATTGCTGGTAGCTCAATTGCTGGCCAGCCCCGTGACCCCTCATCGCTGGCCCTCTGACCCCACCATAGCCTGATCGCTGGCCCCTCGGGATGTGTCCAGGCCAGCCTCAACCCCTGCCCCCAGCCCGCCTTGATTTCAGTTCCTGGCCTGCTAATGATATTTAAAATAGATTTATATGCCAATTTACATAATTTATTTCTGGCCCAGAGCTGACGGCACCAGAAATCCAGCTGCTGGAGACACGCAGCAGCCATGGTGCCCAGCGGGGAGCCTGCAAAATGGCCTCCGTTTGAGTCTCCCAGGCTCCTGCGCTACAAAAGCAGCACAGCAGGCTGGGAGAATCGCCCCAGACATGTCCTCCAGGGGTTCTCATTCATCTGTATGGAAGATCTGTGCAGTTTCTGTGGGAGGTAATCACTACACTTATGGTTGCTGCACTTATTTAAAATGCTTGGTAAATGAGTAATAGCTGTTCCACCCGAGTGTCCTGCTCTTCATTCCAGGCTCATCTTCTGTGGTGGCCAACTTAGACCATACATACATAGAAATCCTGAAGTAATACTTCACCAGATGTGACCATATTTACAGCTCTTACCAGATGTGTACTGACTTTTCACATATATGTTTTAAAAATACTGGAGATTTTGAGCCATACATCCATCCGGAAGTATAAAATTTTCATATGCATATCTGTATTGATTATAATGCAATAATCATTCATTATTTATACTTTATTCTGCTATAAATATAAATCATTATTCAAATAATTAAGTATAACTTGATAGCAAAGACACAATCCTGTGTGTTTATATGGCTGTCTCTCCACACAGGCAAACAGCAGAGCAAGTCAGCTTGCAAAACCAACTTCAGCATTTCCTACAAGACCAGATGACGGAACGATCAGACCCTCAATCTTCGAGGTACCAACATGATTATATATAAGCTTGCTATTTTATTTTTCTTCTATTGACACGTTATAGGCCTGAATAGCTATTGACAGGATTTTGATAAACTGAAAATGAAAGTGTGCTGCTTTCTTGGTAACCTTAGCATAATTTCAGGTGTAGATTCGGACGGATGTAGAGCACAGAGGGCATGAAATCTGACATTGTGCTGGATTTTACTGGAGAGTGTACTGCTGACCACATACACCACCCTGCCCCAGCCAAAAGATCCGTCAAAAAGCAACTGATGAATAAAAAGTCGTAGCAATCACTCATGGGCGGGGCCCAGATACACAAAAAGCACTCCCCTGGAGATAGTACCCCCACTTTCTTCCTGTCCTCCAAGAATGGGATGCCCATACCAACTGTGTTATGATGTGGACAGTGTAATGTTGGCATAATTATTTATAATATATTATTTATAATATGGAATAATTATTTATTGACATATGGTGGGCAGGCTGCCGATATCATCACCTAGCCATCTCTTCCATAAACACTCCCAGCATGGGAGGGGGACATACATTCCAGCCCATTGTGTGCAAGTGAAATTTATTTGTACACAAGCTTTTAAAAGCGAATGTCACAATAAAGTTACAAACATTCTGATAGCTTTTGGAAAACTATAAGGAGTTTCTCAACTCTTCAGCTGCAGTTGCAAAGTCTGAAAAGACAGGTTACTAAGAGATGGGTAAAAATGAATGGAAAGGAATTCACCTATAGGCATAAGTCTGCTGAAAGTAAGGAAAATTGGGGAGCCCTTTTAGAACCTAAGTTGCTGGAATAAGCCTGCCTTGCCAATGTAACATCGTGAAACCCACCCCTTTGATTTTTTAACACTAAGTCCTTAACAACATGGCAGAGGAAGCTGCCGTTGAGGCCAGTGGCTTCCACGCTGCTTTCCCCACCTGCTGCCACACCTTGCAAAGATCTGAGAGAGTTCCATCCTATATGTTGCCCTTGCTAATTAAGTGATTGGGATAGCTTTGTCTTTTTATTTTCAGTCTTCTATTTCTTCTGGTACAGCCCTTTTATCCATCAATACTCTACATTTTTCTCTCTTTTTTGCAGTTTGTTAATTTGCCCATTCGTTAGGGATAGAATCATGGTACATATCTTTACAATTAGTCAGAGCTGTGATTGTCAAAACCAGTTTGAAAAAACTAACTCCCATCTACATAGTGACTTTCATAACCTCAGGATGTCCAAAAGCAGAATTAAGTACTTTTGAAGTGTAGTGAAATCTGGAGGGGCAATTTTCCAACCTTGCCGCGCCTGGCACAGATCGCGCGGATCCTGGAAAATAGTGTACGGGTCTAAAAATTGGTTCTGTGCCCAGCGCCAAACAGTTTGCAATGGTCCCAGTCCCTTTCTAATGGTACGAACGGGGTTGAACCCAGAAAGGGCGCAAGGCTGATTAGTGTATTTAAAGCAGCATTTAAATATGCATATGTTCGACCTGACTCTCCCAGCCATTGAAGCCCCTAGGTGGTCAGGGACATGGCTGGGAAATGCCCATCAGGCAGTGCCTACCTGGCACCCTGGCAGTGCACACTGGACACCCTGACAGTGCTAATTGGGTACTTCTAGTGTGCCAGGGCAGTGCCAAGGAGGTGAGGCCTGAGTGGGGCTATGATGGAGGGGGCCTGAATGGGGGCTATACAGGGGGTGTTGTGCACGGGTGGATCATGAAGGGGGTCATGATGTGCGGCCAGTTCGAGGGCATTTTGGGGAACCCATCGGGAGGGCCTCAATATCGGTCACCCCTGTTGAAGATGAGGTGGGGGAACAAGCCACCGATGAGTAGGGGATGGGAGGGGGTCTCTCAGTGCACTGCGAGATCGGGGCCCTATTGCAAAATGGCACCTGCGCACTCTGCAGCCAGGCTCACCAGTGTGTTTAGCACCCTCCCCCTCCCAGTGTTCGCAACCCACCACTCTCCCAAAAAGTGTCTGATAGTGCAACAATTGCAATGCGGAGCCGCATGACGGACCAGCATGGTTAGCACCAGTATTCTCGCCGTTATGACACTTAGTTTTTTTGGGGGAAAGTTCTGCCCCTAGTGGCCAATTTGCACACAGCAAGCTTCACAGCCTCCAGTGAGTTATTTTCTTTTAGTGTTCATTGAGGGACAAATATTGGCTGGGACACCAGGAGAACTCCCCTCCTCTTTTTCAAATAGTGCTGTGGGATATTTTACATTTTATTACTTTCTCAAAGTTACAAAGCCAATGCGCAGAGCAGATAGGGCAAGCCCTTAATCCATCTCCTTGCTTGCTCCAAAACCACTTCAAATTCAATCCAATTCATTGTCCCCCACAACAGAGACATAAAGATCCAAGCTGACAAGAACAGGTATTGCGTGTGATCCTACATTTGATCTTAGCCAAAAGGCTGTATCCACTTGATCGGGACCTCAATTACATGGCTCATCATGAAAGACTGCATCTGTGCAGCACTCCCTCAGTATTGCCCTGAGGTGTCAATTTACCTTATGAATTTCAGTTTCTAAATTGAGGCTTGAACCTACAATCTTCTCACCAGGTTGAGAATGCTACCGCTGAGTCAAGGTTAACACTTAAATACAGTAAAGATATATGTTAAAATAATCGATTTGCGTTTCAGAAATTCTTTGCATGCAAATATTTAGGGAATTAGTTAATTTTAGAGTTGCAAATTATGTATTTCAATTCCATGTAGAGGCTCTCTTGCTCAACTGATTACTGTGTAGCTCTGCAACATAGACTGGGAAAACTTTAAGTTTGATTTCCTTTTGTGTTGAATTTGCTGATATCCCTGGGGCAGCAGCAAAAGCAAAAAATCAGCTTCGGGCAGCTGGCTGACAAAGAAGTTGTTCTAGTTATTCCAAATCCATCTGATGCCCCAAGCAACTCCTCTCCCCACCCCTAATGTAATGCTGTAGTCTTTATCTGAGCTTGGGATGGAGTGAACATGATAGCTGTCATTAAGAGACCATGATAGGTGAATGTCCTTGTATTTTAAAATCAATTTCATGGTACAAGATTTTTTAAAATCCGAAGTTGAGCATTGGTAAAACAATTTCTGAGAGAAAACTCTTATGGATATTTATCCTGGAGTATTCAGTAAATTAAAACCCTGATAAAGTTTTCAAAAGGCACTTCTTATAAACCTGTAGTATCTCCATTTGGACCTGCTAACTATTATCTTGACTCCTTCATCAATAAACATTGTGCTACGACACATTCATTTTCAGCAAGACAGAATAATGCATCTAAGTTATATCCTGGCAAAAAAAACCTGAATAATTCAATTCCCAAGTAAACAGAGAGCCAACTTTGGACTCAACCACATTAATATCTGACTGTAGGCATGCTTTACCATTGATCAAGTTTCTTCCATTAGCTTCATATTTCTTTTTATAATCCTGTATTTTCTAACCATGAAAAAGATACTATTCTCAGTGCACATCAGTGGCATAGACCAAATCTTTTTCTTTTTAATGGGCTGTATTTTTAGAAGCAATTTTAATATTTAACTGTTTTTTGGCATGCAAGGTAGGTACCAAATCACTAACACTGTTGGGAAACATAAATCCAGTGATAGCTTAAAAAATAGCCTTTACTTGAAGGGACAGAGTGCTGTATTCTAAAAGTATTTGCTCAGCCAGATTAATGAGACCTTGACTTTCTTGTAACTTTCCAACTATTGTGTTCTTTTTTGCTACATCTGTACAAATAATGTAATGCAGTTTTGAATGGTGGGACTATTATTCTCTATAATCAAGGGAGTTGGGAACATTTGTTCACTGAATAAATTCAAAAAATAAACCATGTAAAGAAAGAGTACTCTTGAGGATTACTCCACACCATCTGTTACCATTCAGGTGGGAGACTGGGATAATCTGGAGCAGTGGATTTTCTGCAATAGACATTTGTGCTGCTCTGATATTATCTCATGGAAACGGCAAGTCACACTTTGGTGAAGTACTTCTCATCCACTCTATCTCTCAGGTTACCCAGGAACTCTTTAAAAATCACTGAAAAAGTGGAAAATAGTGTTGAAAAACTGACTCAACCTTATGGTTGTTTGTGAGAAACATGCTCTCGCAGGCTGACCAGCTATTTCTATTAATGTTGCAATTTTAAAATAACTTTAGCATTTTAAAGATGAAATTGGTTAAATATTAGCTCAACAAGACAGTTTGAAAACTTTTGGAAATGTATAGTACAGTGCTAAGAACCCATCTTTAATTCATTCCTTTGTATCCTGTGTTTTGTTTTTGTTATTTTCGACTATAACCAGTTCCTCTACACCATCTGAAAACAACAATAAGAAGAAAATTCAGACATCCTGTGAACAAAAGATGACTGGCATAACTGCAAATGGGAATGCATCTACTTGCAACGCTGAAATCAAACCAAAGACTGCCAAAAAGGGATTGCTGAAACAAAAAGGTGATGAAGCAGACAAAATTCTCCGCCAACTCTTAGGAGAAGAAATTTCTGGAAATGTGTGCACACAAGAAAAACTTTCCTTGGAATTTCAAGATGGGCAGGAGGCAAGTGTTGTAACAGGGTCTGCAAGGAAAGTCCTGAGAGACAAAAGGGAACTGAAACTGACCAGACTGAGATATTCTCAGAGATCCTCTAGTGAGTCAGACACTGACTCCTGTATCAGTGAAGATCAGAAGAACACTCCCATTAAAAGAGCTGACAAACCACGACCAGAGCCCATTGTTGAAAAGGAGGAATACACTCCAAAAGTACACTTCATGATTAAAAAGCATGCCTCAGCAGTGGGGAGAATGTTTCCCTTTTCCCTTAAAACCTCTGGTACATCAGAGGAACAGAGCTATTCTCCTACTGCTGAAAGCAATGATAAAGTTCCTGACTGTCAGAATCAGATAAGAAGTCCAGTCAGGACCCAATCTATTGAGGAACATTTTCTGCCTTGTGCTGACAATACTACCACACAAAAAACTACTAACAGTCCTAAAAGTGCTCTTAAGTCACCATCTTCAAAAAGTAGAACAGCTCAGAATTTAAAACTGAGAGTGACTTTTGAGGAGCCTGTTGTGGAAATTGAACAAACAGTTTGTGAAATAGGTAACAGGAAGGGCACAGAAAGTGAAGGAACATTACCAAAGTCTCCATCTAGTTTAGAAATGGGTGAACCATTGAAGAGATATGTTGGACAGTTTCGACCACCAGTGGAATCAATAAACAATAACCAGAACAACAATAATCCACAAGCTATCCATTTACCCATGACATCCGCCTCAAACTTACCACTGAATTCCACAGCAAGGAAACCTGGAGGTTCAAAAGGAAGTTTAGTAACTCCCACAAAAGATAATACCAAGATAATGAGTGTGGTAAAATGTACTAAACAATAATACCAAGACAGTGAGTGTGGTAAATCTACTAAACAATCCATTTTTTAGTTTTTTGATGCATACTAAAAATCTAATCTAACATTTTAAAAATGCAGAATAGTACCAAATTTAATTATATGTACATTTGTATAGAAGAAACTTAGCTGAATAAATTTAAAAATATTTTTGACTGTTCTTTCTACATGTTTTTTTTAAAGAAAAGGTCCTAATGTAAACTAAAAAGAAATAGATAATAGTTTTTAAAACACTTGCAAATATGCTGTGATTTGTTTCTGCATTATAAATTTTCAGGTATTTCAGAATATAAGTGTAGAGTAGGGGAGTGAGAGATGAATGGTTATGAGATTGATGTTCTGTATTAAATCAATTGTACTACTAAAATTAGATAAACTAGAAAATCTTATTGCTTTGATTTCTCCCTTGTGCCAATTTTCTTCCCTATTTTTATGGCATTAATATCTTGGTCAAGTAAGCATTCTTCATGTGTAAGGTAGAGAATATTTGTCTGCAAACTGACTGTGATCCCATCCTTACCTGTACCCAGTTGTGAGATAGAAGTTGAGAGCAGGAGCTGAATATCATTTTGTCCCCTATCAACCTAACATGGGGCCGGATTCTCCAACCTTGCCCGCACCCAGGATTCTCTGGTCCCGCTGCAAAGTGCCAAATTCTCCATTCTCACTGGCAGTGGCAGCAGGGCACGAACAGCTGGAGAATTCTGGCTATGATGTTTTTGACAAAAATTACCAAGTACAATTGCACCTTGGCTTATATCAACCTTGTTCATTTGAGTGAGCTATTCAATGCCTTATCTAGCTGAACCACTGAAGGAGCTCAGAAAAGATAGCTTTTTAGGAACTGTGTAAAGGAGTGGCACGGAAACACTTTTCTGTGTATTTCTGAGGCTATATTTAAATTCTGCTGCCACCACCACCTAAATCTAATGATTATGAACAGATTTATTTTCTGGCAATGGCACATACAAGGATCTTCAATAAATACACTTCCTTTGGCTTTAGATCGTTATTTTTGATACCAATTTGTACTCAAAAAGAAAACCTTTTCTGAGGTAAGGGTCAAGGCATATTCAGTAAAGCTTCTTTGAGGTAGGAGTGGAGGCGTATTTAGATAATGTACAAGAAGGTTTTCTTTGAACCTGACTAGAGAGTGAGAAATGATATCAGTAAGTGGAAAAAGTGGAAATGTTTGCCATTTCCCCGACAGTGACATCCTCAAATTAAAGAGCACAAAATAATTGTTACATTTTTTAAATATTCTAATCGTTCATTGGGCCTAGTTGAATTGCAACACAACCCAGTGCCTGCAATCTCACCTCAACCTCCCTAATCTCCTTGCACCTGAATCCACCACCCTCCTGCCCACTTTCAATTTGAATCTTCGTATAAACTCCCCTTAAACCCATGTCTTTGGCAAACCTCTTGATCTCACTGTATCTTGTGACCTTTTCCACCATGATCTCAATCTGTGGTATTACAATCTCTGACAACATCTTTTTAAATTCTTTCATGGGATGTGTGCGTCGCTGGTAATTCCATCCCTAATTGCCCTTGAATTGAGTGGCTTGCTCAGCCACTTCAGAGGGCATTCAAGAGTAAACTACATTGCTGTGGGTCTGGAGTCACATATATGGTAAGGATGGGAGATTTCTCTAAAGAACATTAGCAAAACAGATAGATTTTTACGACAATCGATGATGGTTTCATGATCACCATTACTGAAACAAGGTTTTTCCAGATTTATTCATTGAATTTAATTTCCACCAGCTGTGTGGCATTTGAACCCATGTCTCCAGAGCATTTGCCATGAATTACTAGTCCAGTAGCATTACCACTGCATGACCATCCCCCTTCAACCACATTCCTTCAGTATCTGACAATGGAGACAAAACATTCCCGCAGGACCCTTACATTCTGGTGCTCAAACTTGATCTGTCACTTGCCACAATCCTCTGCTACTATTAGCTTGTTTAACCATGCTCTCGTTTCTATTTTTGCCCTCATTCCCAGCAAAACTGCCTGTACATGCTGGAATTCCTCTTAATGAAACCCCATCTTCACTCCAAGTCTGATAGGTAAAGACTTGAGTCTACCCGATACATAATTGACCTATACCATAATGCTGCACCCTACTGAACCAAAGTCAGCCATTGTTTCAGGATTATCCTAGATTACAAGGTTAATAACAGGTTCTTTCTCCTCAAAACCCTCTAACACCAATGTCAGAATCAGCCTTTTTAAAGTCACGAATGACATTCTGTGACCATAATCCTTTATCTCTCTTTGGCGTCTCTGAATGTTCAACCATGCTCCTCCAACCCCTCCCTTCTATTCTTCAGCTTTGAGGAACAGTTTTCTTGTAGTTCCTCCCCTGCTTATCCAAACATAGTCATGATGTGGAGACGCAGGCGTTGGACTGGGGTAAACACAGTAAGAAGTTTAACAACACCAGGTTAAAGTCCTGTTGGACTTTAACCTGGTGTTGTTAAACTTCTTACTGTATCCAAACATAGCCATGATTCCCTTGGAGTGGGTTTTTTTCCCACCTTCCTTTCTCACACCATCGCCCCAGAGTATCCTGCAACTTTTCATGGCCGCACCTGCATTATCAATGACATGTTTGATGATCTCATCCAGAAGCGTTAGGGCAGCTTCCATCTGAATGCTGATGACATTCTGCTTCACCTTTTCAGTCTCCACCATTTTCCATGAACTTCAAAATCCCTCAATATTGTCTCTTTCTGTTGAGTCAGTCAAACCCTCTGTTACCTCAAAATTGGGATGATCATAGCCATCATCTTTGTTCCCACACAAACTACATTCTCTTATCACTGATTCTATCCCACTTCTCGACCAGTGCTTTGAGCTGAACTAAATTTCTTGTAACTTGAGCAAGAACAACAATCAAATATTAACCATTTCATCAGAACACTTTTTTACTGAAATGTCTTCCATGTGATTTGGACAACATTATTCATGTTAAGTTTTACTTTGCTTATTGTTTGATTGGAATTTGAATTTAATTCCTGTTAAAACTTTGATTTGCACTGCTCAACCATGAGTGCTATTTCAGACTTCATGGGCTGTATTTTACAGGGTGGCAGATTGGACTGCTTACATCACTGTGGAAGGAAAGCTGGCTGGAACAAGCCCATCCTGCAACCATAACACACTGGGGGAGTGCTAAATTGGTTGAGCATGGGACTTCCCCCTTCCAGTGGGAGGGGGTCCAGCTCGCAGAAACTACTGGCCAATCCATTTCCTCCCCTATTGAAAACATGCGCAGCGGGAGTATGTAAAATGCAATCCCATTTATACTTAATTAAAGGCTAGATTTTCCATCTCAATATTGAAACCTTCATATATGCCTTTGCATCCCCCAGACCTGAATACTGTAAGGTTGCCCTTGGTGGGCTCCATCCTTCATAAAGTCCAATTTGTTTCAAACCCAGTTGTACACATCCTGTCCTATATAAGCCCTATTCCCTTTTCATTCCTGTGCTTTCTGACCAACACTGGTTCCCTATCTCCAAAAACATTAAAGTTTAAATACTTTAAAAAAACCCTCTATGGTCTCACTCCATTTTAACTTTGTAATCTCTTCCTGCCCTATGTCACTCCGCCCCACCCGAAGACATAGCTTTGTAACTAGCATTTTGTGCATTTCCCATTCCCTCCATCCCACCAATGATGCCAAGCCTTCAGTTGGCCAGGTTGTACTCTCTGAGATTCCTTCCCTAAACCCGTCTGCATTTTACCCTCACCTATTATTTACTAATCTCATGAAAACAGATTGCTTTGACCAGGCTTTTGGCCAACAATCTCTGAGGTTCAACATCAATTCATTTTCCATGGGCCTTTCTGAAATGATTTGGGACATTCTTTATCCTGAAGGTGCCATATACATTTACACAATTGTACACAAAATTTTATTTTCCTTTTGATTTGTAAATTTATGAAAATCTAATTCATGAATTTTAATGATTACTTAAGATGATTGGTTGATAACATTTGTCACTGAAGGGAGATCTAAAAGCTTCGTACTATGAACTTTTCTCTACAATGATTTTATTTCTGTCATGAAAATGTTTTTAAAGCTTATTTGAAATGAACTGAAAGTTTGTTTTCTTTGGATTAGTTTGTTAATGCAGGAACAGCAATCAAATGTTAACCATTTCATCAGAACGCTTTTTTTCCTGAAATGTCTTCCATGTGATTTGGACAACATTATTCATGTTTGAAGTTTTATTTTGCTTATTGTTTGATTGGAATTTGAATTTAATTCCTGTTACAACTTTGATTTGCACTTGTTTAGTCATGTTTTCTTTAGAATCCCATGGCACTATTGTTCATACAAATAAAATGATAATGCAATCCTGAATATTGGATAAAAGACTCCTGTTCAAGCAAATGCTACAGAAGTTAACACTGGATAATTAAGGGTTTTTTGAGAGGGGCTATGTCATTGTAACATTTAGAAAGCAAATGTATGTTTCTTTTTTTTAAAAAATTTCAATTTTTCCTTTTTTGTAAATAAGACTAAGGTCATCTAGGGATGGGCAGATGAAATGCAAGGATACTTGCTGTAAGGTCTGTTCTCTTCTTTAGAAAAGACAGGCACAACTGGTTCAAAGTAGAACTTCTTTATTGAGCATCATTTAAAATTAGCATTTACAGAAAGTGAAATAGACTGATTTACTTAAGAGAGAGATAAATAGAGAAAGCAGAAAAAGGCAGTATTGTGCTGGTCAAAGAACTCAAAACATAGTCTGAATCAAATTGACTAAACAGCGATATCTGTCTTATAAGATTGTTAATTTAGCACAAGCTAAAAGAAAATAACCTTGCATTCAGCACTCCCTTGGATTCAAATTGCAAGATATAAAACTGAAACATAAGAGGGGGGGGGGCGCGATTCTCCCAGCCCACTGTGCTCTAGCAGTGCAACGGGCTGGGACACATCAGCGCAGGCCAGTTAATGGGCTCAGTGCTGGGTGCCAAGGCCTCCGCGCGTCTCACAAACAAAGATTTTTAGCGCAATAATTTTCATATTTAATTCCAATTTACATCCGATTAGCGGGCCCAGGACTGAAGTTTCTGGGCCTACTAGCGTCTCTGCCCCCTGGGTATTGCATAGTGCCAAGGGACCGGGCCTACAGGGGCGACCTGTGGGGGTGAGGATTCCTGCTGCTACTCTAACGGGGAGATTGGGGCTGGCCGGGGGTAGGGAGCGGGACATTGGGGTTGGCCCGAGGAAGTTCAGGAGGCCAGCGATTGGGGGCGGTGGAGGGATCTGCAAGGCCAGTGATGTAAGGTTATGGGACTAGCCAGCAATCGGGAGATAGGCACATGCACAGTGGCCCACTCAGCCGTATGCTGCGGCCTCTCTGGCGAGAATAGGCCCTGCCCCATCCCATTTTTCAATGTGAATCTCAGTAGGGCACTCTGCAATGCTCAGAGTATGGGAGATTCATTTTGAAAATCGTGCTAAAAGAATTGGCGGGAGTTATTCCAGTTTTCATGCAAATTCAGCACTTAGAATGTTTTTGGGAGAATCACCCCAAGGTCATTGAAATTCATTAAATTAATGGTCATCATTCTACAGTTGGGATAGTAATAGGTTCAGGAATAAAATCCTCCATGCACTTTGTTTAAAAATATGTACTCTAATAAGTAAAGGAACTGTTAAAATAATTGATTTTACTCTTAAGAGAATATTTGCTTCTATATTAATTACCCATATTTTGACAGTGGTTGCTTAATAGGTACAGAGTGAACATTTAGCCATGAGGGTATTTCCGTTTAGTTTTTACTATGTTTATGATGAAATTATTTATACACTATATGGTTAAAAGGAAAGAATGAACCATTACGTAAAGCTGCAGAAACCCATCTGGAAATGTGTTAATAGTAATAATCTATTAAGATTTTTTTGGCAGATGCCTCTTTCAGGTTTTGCCTTTTTTCAAAAATATCAAAGTGAGTAATTTGTAATATGTTATTGTGACACAAACACAAGCAGCACTATTGATAAAATTTTTCATAGGACATGCTAGAAAATGTGTTTATATCATCGTGCATACCAGGGATTCTCATACCAAAGAATCTTCTCATTTAATCCTCCGCACATCTTAACCCATTATCCAAGGGATCCCTCTACTTTGTTTCATCCAATTACTAATTAAAACATCAACACCATTTACTCCTATTTCTCCAAAATGGCTTCTCAACAAAATTATTGTGTTTAAAGAATAGTTATGTCTCGTGAGTTGGCACTGGGGAGGCAATGGCCTCGTGGCATTATTGCTGGACTATTAATCTAGAAACTCAGCTAATGTTCTGGGGACCTGGGTTCAAATCACCACAGCAGATGGTGGAATTTGAATTCAATGAAAAATATCTGGAATTAAGAATCTACTGATGACCATGAAACGATTGTCAATTTTCAGAAAAACCTATTTGGTTCACTAATGTCCTTTAGGAAAGGAAATCTGCCGTCCTTACCTGGTCTAGCCTACATGTGACTCCAGAGCCACAGCAATGTGGTTGATTCTCAACTGCCCTCTGAAATGGCCCAGCAAGCCAATAAGTTCATGGGCAATAAATGCTGGCCAGCCAGCGTCGCCCAGATCCCATAGATGAATTTTTTTTTAAAGTAGCATTAAGGATCAATGTGAATCATGGTTATATAAATTAATTCTAGCTTCTTAAAATTGGAGGACAAACTTTGAGTAAAACAGGGGTGGGAACATAACTTTTGGTTATGGTTATATTTTGTTATTTTGGAACTTAAAAAGAAATTAATATGCGGTACTATAGTTGTAATTGTTCCATGCACAGACCTTTGTAAAGTAGCCATCCAGGCAACAGCTGTTGGGCCAGTCACCATAAGATCTTATATGTGCAGCTAGAAATTAGTGCCATGGTGTTCTTGATGTAGAAGATGGAAACCAATTAATTGTTAGTCCATTTTCTGGATTAAGGGAGGAAAGATGTGAAATGTTTACTTTTTAAAAATAATTTTCTAATTATGTTGCATGATCATAGCATATTCATAATTTTGCATGTATTCGTCTTTTGGTAACTGTGGGTTTTATTTTATCCCTCTGTATTTGCATGCATATCTCAATGAGTATTCACCGTTCTAGGACATTCACAGCAACAGTATTCGTTCGGCATGTTTGCTGATCAAGGGAATTGGGATATGGTATGTTTGAATACTCCCAAAAGGAACAAACTTGATTTGTGTATCATTGGCTATTGCTATAAAGTGTGTTGGACATTATGCATTAACTTCATCTTTTGTGTCATAAATCTAACAAGTGTGGAATTAACTCTTTAGTCATCATGAAATCTTAAACTAAACTAAATAATGCCCATTCCTAACTTTAATCAGCTTAACTATTTATAAAATACAAATCCTAGTTTCTAAAACCTCTCTTCTGCATCATCCATTCTAAAGTTTTTAAGTAGTTAATAATCACTTCCACCCTTTGATGAAATGCTCCCCCTTGCGTTCAGAACATGACTTTCAGTTGGATGTTTTCTTTCAGCAATTTTAAACAAAAGAAAAAATGTAATATGATTAAAGTTAAAGTAATATGGAAACCTTTTTTCACTCAAAATTTCAGAATGGGCTACAAAGATTTACATTGATTTAGGTTTGTGCAATAAATCATGACAATGGAATGATAAAAATTTGCTAATTTTCCACATGATAAATTGCACAATACTCGAACATGTTCTTTGCTATCCTTCTGTGACATGTCTGTCCAATGAATTTGAGACACATCTTTCTTCAGTATCGATCAGATTACTTTGTTCATAATCTGTAATGAACAAAAGAGTCTGCAGAATGATGTTTTAAATGAATGAAGTGATTGTTCCAAACAGTATGTTTGAATATATTCTTCAATGGGGTAGAATTTGTTTTTTGCTGGAAAAAACGGATATGTATTGACCTGAAAGTTTTTTTTAAAAACTGTAGTGCATGATTATTATGTTCTATCTTCATTTCCAGGTTTCTCTTTTACAAACATACAAAGTAGGAGCAGGAGTAGACCATTTGGCCCCTCGAGTCTACTCTGCCATTCAAAAAGATCATTGCTGATCTGATTATGGGCTCAACTCCATATTTCATCTACCCCAAATAACCTTAGATTGTTGACTAATAAAGGAGTCAGTCTATCTCTGCCTTAAAAATATTAATTGATCCTGCCTTTACCACGCTTTGGGGAAAAAAGTTCCAAAGATTCATGACCTTAATAAAAAATTTCTTCTCAACTCCGCCTTAAATAAGAGACCCCTTATTTCTAAAGTTATGGTAAATCCCAAATGACATTAATATTAGTGAAAAAATTGTGGAAGTTTAATTTGAATGGATCAAGATCCATTTGAAAATATCTTTTTTTTTCAGAAAAGGTGAAAGGCAAAATAATCCAATAGGCAAATGTTTTTTTCGTCAGAGCATTAGCTTAGCCTGCCTTAAAATGGGCAACCTGCCTTCTCTGCTTTTGTGTTGGATTAATATTGTTCAAGAATTTGCACAAAGAAGGTGGGGATGGTAAACTGGGAAAAAAGAAAGAAAAAATCAATGAAAATGCTGTAAAACAACTAAATTCATTTGATTTTTTTTAGGAATGGTGCGATAATATTGTATCCTGCAAAGATTTTTTGAAAAGTAATTTTGTTAGTGAAAATTAAAAGTGTAGCTTTCTAACTGTGTTTTAATCATTTTGTTGTTGTAGGCAAAGTCACTTTAGTGACCAGCTCAAGAATCCCATGCTGAAGAATATCTTTGATAAAAACATGGAGATGACAGAGTTACAAGAATTCTTCCTGTAAATTCCATTCAGTGGAGGAGCATCGGCATTCTGATGTCTGTAATTCAGCCTCATGTGAACCAAACATAGAATTTAACAAATCATTCAAAAGATGGTTTTTAATCAAAAGCTAGAACAACAGTAACCATATCTTCAAACAATAGCCTGTGAAAAGATCAGAGAGAAGCCTGTAGGCTAGTGCTGCATTCCTAAATACAAGAGTTAATTAATAAATCCGGTGACCTGAATAAGATCAAGTTATATTGCTGTGCATTCTGTAGTAAGTGTAGCAAAGTGTGGACGGCCATCTTATGACGCAGAAACACAAGTAGATACTGATCAAGCCTTTGACAACATATTGTGTTTAGGACAATGGTCAGCTGTTTGTATTATACTAAAAGGTGGGGGGTTTTTATCCTAATTTGGTAAAATATTTTTGAATGCATGGCACAGAATGGTTTGAATAATATAACAGACAAGTTGCACCGAATTTTATGTTAATCTTCCCATCAGAGAGTTAAGTCATTTTCTGAAAACTCAGTGTTTGCCGAAAATAAAACTATTAGAATCCAACATAAATAATTGCAGGTAGAGGAAGATTACACCACATTTCTCTTCAAGACCATTGATGCTAGTTGTATCGAATAGAATTTCAATGCTTGCCAAATTTGTGGTAATCAAGTCACCATATGCAATATTAATAAATGAAAGCACAATCTTTTGAAAATAAATTTTATGTTTTAAACTGTCAGCAATTAATATTGGTATGCAAAAAAACACAAACTTTAGGATAATTCACAGCAAAATTGTTATAGCTATTTATCCAGAAAACATCAGCAGTAGAATGTGTGCACTGATGAGATAAATATAGCAAAACAATGTATTTATTACTGCAAATTTAATGTGATAAGTGGTGTGCTGCAGGGATCAGTGCTGGAGCCGCAATTCTACATTTTACATAAATGATTGAATGAAGGTATGGTTGCTAAATTTGCTGATGACACAAAGATAGGTGGGAAAATGAATCCTGGAGGAGACTTGCGCTACAAAAGGAAATAGATAGGTTAGTGAGCAAAGTTAAATGTTTATTTATTAGTCACAAATAAGGCTTACATTAACACTGCAATGAAGCCACTGTGAAATTCCCCTCATTGCCACGCTCCGGCGCCTGCTCATGTCAATACACCTAACTAGCACGTCTTTCAGACTGTGGGAGGAAACTGGAGCACCCAAGGAAAACCCACACAGACATAGGGAGAACGTGCAAACTCTACACAGACAGTGACTCGAGCCAGGAATCGAATCAAGGTCCCTGGCGCTGTGAGGCAGCAGTGCTAACCACTGTGCCACCATGCCACCCACTAGGCAAATGGATTATAATGTGGGAAAATGTGAGGGTGTCTATTTGGCTCGACAAATAAAAAAGAAGCATATTACCTAAATGGTGAGAGTTTGAAGAGCTCTTGAGATGGATCTGAATGTCCCAGTGGTTGAATTGCAAAAGGTTAATATGCAGGTGCAGCAAGTATTAGGCAAAGCTAATAGAATGTTATCCTTTATTGCAAGGGGAATTGAATAGGAGAGTTAGGGAGGTTATGTTTCAGTTATCCAAGGGATTGGTGAGATCACATCTGGAGTACTGTGTAGAGCACTGCTCTCATTTAAAGAAAGATGTAAATACATTGGAAACAATTCAGAGAAGGTTTACCAGATGGAATGGGTGGGTTATCTTATGAGGAAAGGTTGGACAGGCTAGGCTTGTATTCGCTGGAATTTAAAAGAGTAAGGTGACTTAATCGAAACCAAGATCCTGAGGGAACTTGACAGGGTGCATGTGCAAAGGATGTTTCTCCTTCTGGGAGAATCTAGAACTAGGGGCCACTGTTTAAAATATGGGGTTAAGACAGAGATATGGATTTTTTTTTCTCTTGAGGGTTGAGAGCTTTGGAATTCTCTTCCTCAAAAGGTGGTTGAGGCAGAATCTTTAAGACAGAAGTAGATAGATTCTTGATAAGTGAGGAGGTGAAAGATTATTATGAATGCAGCCACCACTAGATTAATTTTCTGCTTTCAGGAAACACATTTCCAGGCATAATTCTGCTAGTAACCAGATTTCAGCTACACTTGTACTAACTCAGCAGGACACAAGACTTTTAATTACTTCATAAAATTCAGTTGCACATATGCTTATTGCTGTTGAGATAATAGGTCGATTCATGAAAGGAGGATATGGATAAGGAAAGTCAAAAATAGTTTTAAAAATGTTGAGTATTGAAGGCTTGAAATATCTAGAATTGAAGGGGGAAAGGATAATTCAGTAAATTATTTGATTGATGAACTTTTTGGGATACTATTTATAATTTATGTATGAGTAATGTGAAATTTCATGAGATTATTCTAGTAATGTAGTCTCCCAAGCTTTTTGGTTGAATACCCTTATTCAAATTTATCCATTTCCTCCATACTCCTATCGGCAGTTTCCTTTTTAACTGACCCACTCATGAAATCATTATATAATTACATATAAGAGGCAAAAATATGTTTATAATAATTTTTTCCTTACCACTAATGTGATGGATGCACTAGTTTGTTGGAGCATAAGTGCATGAAGTTGGGGGAAATAAGTGACACTTTCAGTTTCAAACTGCTTTCAACATACACATGGTAATGATACTTTAATTTTATTCAAGTGAGTGCCAAAATCCTCTTTCACAAAGGTACGTTATGGTGAACGGCATCAGAGACTCAACAGCACTGTCAGCTGAGGATATACTCTGCTTGTATTTGGATCCAAAAATCTATCAGTTGCTTTTGCTGGAACTCAACATTGAGCATGCCATTAGTTGCTATGTCTAAGAAGTCCTCTAGTTCTATGGTCAGCTCTTCTTGTGACGAAATGACAGAAAAAATTCAGAAAGATAGTGAACCTATCTTTTTTGTTGTCCATCAGGGGGAAGTAATTATGTAATTGCTGTGCCACTTCAATGTTATGTTGCTAGATGTCAGCTTTAATGCTGTCTTGAAGTTTAGTTCATCAGTCATCAGACATTTGCAGGCTTAGAAGCAGTGGAGTGTTTCTTTCGACATCATAAACTTTTTTATCCATGGCCTCAATATTATCCTAGAATCCCTACAGTGCAGAAGGAGGCCATTTGGCCCATTGAGTCTGCACCACCCACAATTCCACCCAGGCCCTATTCTCATAACCCCACATATTTACTCTGCTAATCCATTGACAGTAGGGTCAATTTAGCATGGCCAATGAACCTAACCCGCACATCTTTGGACTGTGGGAGGAAACCAGAGCACCCAGAGGCAACTCACGCAGACACAAGGAGAACGTGCAAACTCCACACAGACAGTGACCTGATCCAGGAATTGAACCGGGTCCCTGGCGCTGTGAGGCAGCAGTCCTGGACATATAAATATTGTCATGTTCAGGCCTTAGAGTCCTATATTTAGTTCACTTGGATGAGAGAAATATCTAAGTGGTAGTTCAAACACGACAACCAGGCCACATCATGCTGACTTGCACAAAGAGGGGATAGGTGATCTATGCAGTTCAATGAGCCTAAACAACATTTGATCATGGGAGAGCCAATAAACATCCACTTGGATCAATAGATTGACTTGTTTGCTTCCTGTGATAGCCCCCATGTGATCCATGGGGAATCCCTGATTGATCTCCCCATGAGGCTCAATGAAAATGAGTTCCCCTGGTAACAGACAATGGCTTGTCCAGCAGGAATTCATTGCCTATGCCTTTTATAAGCACACCCAGGACTGGGCCTGCTGAACTGTAGTCCTAGACAGGAATTGAGGGGGCTGGAGCCCTGCAGTCTCAGCCACCTCATGGAAATACCCTCCATGTCCTTTGCTGCTGCACGGCGGGGTTTCCTGTATGGGCTGCTGCTGTACACTATGCAGTCGCCCATCATCCTTGGCATGCATTGTTGCTGTCTGTCAATGGAGGTCCCCAGTGGAGGTCCATCTACAGAGGGATCTTCCCCCTTAACATCAGGGACCTGGGGTGGAGGGTGTTGCACGCAGCAGTACCACACAACTGCAGGTTGCAACAGTTCACATACTCCCAAGAAACCTATCCGCTTTGAGGTCTTGTGGAGTCCATGGACCACATTTACATTGCTTTAGACTGCACTCCCTTTTTAGTTATTTCAAAAATCTTTTGTTGCTGTTTAATTTGCACTTCAGCCCCATGTTCCTGAATATGCACCTGGTGCGAAGGGGGGCAGGGAAGGAGGAGGGCCTTCTCGTGAACCTGCACCTGGCCAAACTCACCGTCAATAGGTCCAGGCAGTGGGTGTTATCCGACCAGACAATTTGCTCCTTTACCACAGCTAAATTCATAGCTGGGGTCCTTGGAGAGGGAGCATGCGATGTGTGGTGAGCATGCACAACATTGAGGCTTTCCATGCATGTAGGGCACCACAGAGTCTGGAGTGCATTATTGACCCTTTCAATCACATTTTGATTTAAAGTTTTAAATTTCATTTGTTATTTGTTTCTGTTTTGGGCTGTCCTCCTTTAAGAGGCTGCCCTTTTTGCTTTGTCCGTCAAATTATTTACTTTAGTTTATTCGAGTCAACCCAAAAGAGGGCAGGGATGAGTGTGTGTACACTGCAGTAGTGGTTTTATTTTGCATTCTGTAATAAACTATTTTCCTTTCCAGACGGGCTTCTTGAGTTATTACACTTCCCATTTCATTCTATAGAGCAGAAAGGATGTGAATTCAAGAGACAGAATCATAGAAACTCTACAGTGCAGAAGGAGGCCATTCAGCCCATCGAGTCTGCATTGACAACAATCCCACCTTGACCTTACCCCCACTACCCCACACATTTACCCCACTAATCCCTCTAACCCACACATCCCAGGACACTAAAGGGCAATTTAGCATGGCCAATCAACCTAACCCGTACATCTTTGGAGTGTGGGAGGAAACCGGAGCATCCAGAGGAAACACACGCAGACACAGGGAGAATGTACAAATTCCACACAGACAGTGACCCAAGCCGGGAATCGAACACAGGTCCTTGGAGCTGTGAGACAGCAGGGCTAACCACTGTGCCGTCCAGGTTTTTATAAAGGTTTTTATAAAGTTAGCCATTCTCACGGCATTGTCCATCACTTCCCTTAAGTTGATATGCATGTGCCTCCCACTGTATGTTGCAATACACCCATTTTGTATTTGAGGCAACCTCTCACATGTGTCACCAATCCACTATTATTGATTTAGCTTCATCAGTGCAGATTGTCACACATTTTGACCATGTGCAGTGTTGAAGCTGTCAAGCAACCAGAAAATTTCCAAGCGACTGTTCGATTAAGTAGTTATTTGCAAAATAAAACATTCTTTTATATTTATATTCAAAGATATACATCACTTAAAGTAAGAGATGAGATAGGTTTGCCACATCTGTAGGCTCATCCAGTTGCAGAGCAAATGATTGCTATTAATTATTTGGTTCACTAATTCAGATGTTATGAGATCCAAACTTAGCTTATCAACAAGTAGGGAATTTAAAGTTCCAACTGGCCTCAAGAGCATTGGAGCAGTGGCACATGCAGAATCCAGCATTTTGAAGTTCTTTGGGCCAAGGAAAGATCCAGTGCACCTGTACAAAAAGAAAACCACATACATCCCGATAAGGTGCTTGTGAATAAGTGTTGGAGTGCAGACTCAGGAATCCAGGGGACGGAAGGTGAGATTGAAACCCTGCAAGGGTGGGCCATCGTTGAAGCCATCCGAGTTGGAGCGACTTTTGGAGAGAATTCCAAGGCTAGATCTTCGAAGGTGAAGACTAGAATCTCTTGTGAGAGAGACTGAGGCTGGAATTTTACTGCGGCGGGTGAGGCTCGCAGAACGGCATTCTCCGTTGGCCTCAGGTGGGATCTTACGAGCCTCGGGGGGGGGCGAAGCGGTAAAATTCCGGCAAGAGTTTCAAGAAGATTGGTTGACTCATATTGTTTTGCAGATGTCTGGGTGGGTTGCTGAGAAATCTGTCTTGGTCGCATTTGCTGTCTAATGTTTAGTGTGGGTGATAGACATAAACAGTTTGCCTGTTAATTCACATTTACCACATATTAACCCTGATTTTGAAGGTATAAGTTGGATATTGGGTGGCATTTCTTTGACCCCTCTGGCAGCACACCCCCACTCATAGGTTTCCCGGTAGCATCGGGTGGCTACAATGGAAACCCATTGACAATGGTGGCACCAGACAATCCCACTGCCAGCGAACAGCATGCCGCCTCTTGTTGCCGAGAAACACACGGCTGGGAGGCCAAAGAATCCCACCCACTGTAACTTGTTTTATCTTTCTCATCTTGTATAGTTTGTTCAAAAATGATGAAATCTTATGGCTTCATTCTCTTAGCAGCTGTCTTGAATCTCAAACTTTGCCTACTGCAAACAAAAACTTATTGATCCCTAACTGGATCATACCAAGAACTTGGGGGGTATGATCTAGGATCGTAAGGAGTCAGATCGTTGGCCATGTCAATGGCGTAACAGGTCATGGTGTTATTTGACAATAGTACAATCTGAGTGGCCTTTACAGCTTTCTTCCCAATTATAATGCTAACTATGTCTGCAGCCACAAATAGCCTTAATTTTTTGCCATTCGTATGGAGCCTCCCTGACCTTGCCACTCTGTAACTTACTAGGTATTATGCTTCAAGCGTCTTTGCATTGTCATCTGCCGAAAAAGATTGTGAAAAATTTGCCTGCCAAACTTTGTGACAGTGCTCATCGAAGTATTCTCATGGTTTTTGATTTTTTTAAATTTGATTTTGATTTGATTCATTATTGTCACATGTATTTACAGTGAAAAGTATTGTTTCTTGCGCATTATATAGACAAAGCATGCCGTTCATAGAGAAGGAAACGAGAGAGTGCAGAATGTAGTGTTACACTCATAGCTAGGGTGTAGAGAAAGATCAACTTAATGCAAGGTAAGTCCATTCAAAAGTCTGACAGCAGCAGGGAAGAAGCTGTTCTTGAGTCGGTTGGTACGTGACCTCAAACTTTTGTATCTTTTTCCCGAAGGAAGAAGGTGGAAGAGAGAATGTCCGGGATGCGTGGGGTCCTTAATTATGCTGGCTGCTTTGCCGAGGCAGCGGGAAGTGTAGACAGAGTCAATGGATGGGAGGCTGGTTTGCGTGATGGATTGGGCTACATTCACGACCTTTTGTAGTTTCTTGCGGTCTTGGGCAGTGCAGAAGTCATACCAAGCTGTGATACAACTAGAAAGACTGCTTTCTATGGTGCACCTGTAAAAGTTGATGAGAGTCATAGCTGACATGCCAAATTTCCTTAGTCTTCTGAAAAAGTAGAGGCATTGTTGGGCTTTCTTAACTATAGTGTCAGCATAAGGGGACCAGGACAGTTTGTTGGTGACCTGGACACCTAAAAACTTGAAGCTCTCGACCCATTCTACTTCGTCCCCATTGATGTAGACAGGAGCATGTTCTCCTTTACGCTTCCTGAAGTCGATGACAATCTCCTTCATTTTGTTGACATTGAGGGTGAGATTATTGTTGCCACACCAGTTCACCAGATTCTCTATCTCATTCCTGTATTCTGTCTCATCATTGTTTGAGATCCGACCCACTACGGTGGTACCGTCAGCAAACTTGAAAATCGAATTGGAGGATAATTTGGCCGCACAGTTGTCACAAGTGTACAAGGAGTATAGTAGGGGGCTGAGAACACAGCCTTGTGGGGCACTGATGTTGAGGATTATCATGGAGGAGATGTTGTTGCCTATCCTTACTGATTGTGGTCTGTGAGGTCGGAAGTTCAAAATCCAATTGCAGAGGGAGGTGCTGAGGCCCAGGCCATCGAGTTTGGAGATGAGTTTCTTGGGAATAATAGTATTGAAGGCTGAGCTGTAGGCAATAAATAGGAGTCTGACATAGGTGTCCTTGTTATCTAGGTGTTCCAGGATTGAATGCAGGGCCAAGGAAATAGCGTCTGCTGTGGACCTGTTGCGGCAGTAGGCAAACTGTAGTGGATCCAGGTAGTCCGGGAGGTTGGAATTGATTGTGCCACGACTAACCTTTCGAAGCACTTCATAATGATGGATGTCAGAGCCACCGGCCAATAGTCATTAAAGCACGTTCCTTGGTTTTTCTTAAGTACTGGGATGATGGTCGTCTTCTTGAAGCAGATAGGGACCTTAGATTGTTGGAAAGAGAGGTTGAAGATGTTTGTGAATATCTCCGCCAGCTGATCCGTGCAAGATCTGAGTGCACGTCTGGGAACCCCATCCGGGCCAGTTGCTTTCCGTGGGTTGACCTTTAAGAATGCTGCTCTGACATCTGCAATGGTGACCCCAGATACAGGTTCATCCAGGGTTTCCAGGGTAGAGGGCATGGTCTCACTGACCTCTTGCTCAAAACGGGCATTGAATGCATTGAGCTCATCAAAGAGAGGTGCATTGGAGCCGGCGATTTTACCTGCCTTCATCTTGTAGCCTGTTATGTCTTGCAGACCTTGCCATAGTCGTTGGGAGTCGGTGTGGCTAGCCTGGGACTCTAGCTTGGTCCGGTACTGTCTTTTGGCATCTTTGATGGATCTCCTTAGATCATATCTGGCTTTCTTGTATAGGTCAGTGTCGCCTGACTTGAACGCCTCAGACCTGGACTTCAGCAAGTGGTGGATATCGCTGTTCATCCATGGTTTCTGGTTGGGGAACACATGGATTTGCTTCTTTGGCACACAGCTTTCTGCACATTTACCGATGAAGTCAGTTACTGTAGTGGCGTACTCGTTTAGGCTGGTCGCAGTGTTTTTAAATACTGACCAGTCCACTAACTCCAAGCAGGCCCGTAGGACATCATCCGATTCCTCAGACCAACATTGCACGACTCTCCTTGATGGATTCTCCCGCTTCAGTTTTTGCTTGTAAGCTGGGAGCAGGAGCACAGCCTTGTGGTCTGATGTACCAAAGTGTGGGCGGGCAATAGAGTGGTAGGCATGTTTGATATTTCTGTAGCAGTGGTCTAGGATGTTTGGGCCTCTGGTGGAGCAGGAGATGTGTTGGTGGTAACTTGGTAGTACGCTCTTGAACTTGGCCTGATTGAAGTCCCCGGCCACAATGAACAAGACCTCAGGATGTTTTGTCTCAAGGCTATTCGTAGCGGTGTATATTTCGTCCAGTGCGACCTTCAGGTCGGCATGGAGTGGGATGTAAACTGCCATCAGGATAACGGAGATGAACTCCCGCAGAAGGTAGTAGGGGCAGCATTTTAGCGTCAGGGTATTCTAGGGAACAGAAAGTTGCCAGTGTTGCTACATCTAGGCACCACGAGGTGTTGATTAGGAAGCAGACCCCACCTCCCCTAGCCTTGCCTGAGGCCGCTGTACGGTCCATTCGGTGGATTGAGAAGCCCTCTGGTTGTAGGGCACTGTCCGGTGAAACAGGAGTGAGCCACGTCTCCGTGAAACAGAGTACACAGCAGGTTTGTCTTGTATTGCTTTTAATTGACTTAATGATTAAATGACTCACCTGAGGAAGGAGCAGCGCTCTGAAAGCTTGTGATTCCAAATAAACCTGTTGGACTTTAACCTGGTTTTGTGAGACTTCTTACTGTGCCCACCCTAGTCCAACACCGGCATCTCCACATCTTGTATTGCTTGTGTTGCATTTTCAAATGTCTGCGTAAAAGAGATAACTTTAAATTATTATTCTAAAGCATTTTTCTGCATAGCATGCACTGGGTTTGAAGATAATCACTGGGTACAGTCCAAGTCAATTTAATCTCAAATGTACTTTTCATCATACTTACATTTCATTGACACACATCCTGTTTTATCTCAGCTATTTCACTTCATAAGTCCACAGTGTATCTCACACATGGAATCAGTCATTTCTTATGCAATGTCCACAGCAGTCATATTGATGCTTATAGTTTAATTCTCATGGCTGGCAGTTTTTGTTTAAACACTAGCCAACTGTCCAGGTTGGAAGGTTACATTCTCATGTCCTTAATTTACTCTATACAAGTGGAAAAGTTTCAACTGAAAAGCTCTAATAGGGATAAACAATTTGATGCCATGTTGTATGCTCATTGAATGAAAACAGTGCAACAAGTTAGTGTATTTTCTCTACTCTTATTGGTACATTTGAAATTAAAATTAAATCAAGCTACATACTATGATAAAGAAGCTAATTACAAAATTTTGATCAGGAATTTGAGAAAACATTTACTACCTAAGAGATACATCATTAAACAAAAACAGTTTTAAAACAAAATCTGCCATTACACGATTTCTCCTAAGTACCCCATACGAATATCTGCCATACCCCCAGAAGTACCCATACCCTACTCTGCGAACCATTATTCACCCATGTTTCTCACATTCCTGAAAATTGTTGAATTTTCATTCTCGTCCTTGTTAAGTGGATGTTACATGATAATTCAGGAGATTTTACTTTTGTTTGCACAGATAGAGTACAAAAAGAAACCTTAAGATAACTCAGTTACTCCTGGAACCTTGAATGCTTGACCACAAAAGCAGGGAAGAAGTGATTGATAACACAGGAGTACAGAGGACACTACGAGAATGTGCGGGACCTGTCACTATCCCAGGTTCAGGCTTTGCTGCAGGATCAACTACTCTATCCTTGCCATTTGCCAGGATTTATAAACAAAAGCCACCATTTGGAATGCCTCTAGCAATGAAAGATAATATTTCCTTAAATTAATATGCAATAATGTCTTTGGAGGCACCATCATGAATTCTCACTGATGATGCACAAATGAAGCATGATTTATATATATCATTCATCATTGTATCTTCTCTACTTTTCTTCCCAGTTCAATTTATGATTTCACTACTGAATTATTTTGCCTTTTGCTTTATTTATCTCACAAGAAACTACAGTGCACCATGCACAAGGTTCATATATGCCCTTGGGCAATAAAGTCCCCCCCCCCCCGCCCCCCAATAGTTGTGCGAAACAAGATCTCAGATTGTATACACTTCCTCCAGTCCTATAGCCCTCTCATAACTTTTTGGTCCAGGGTGCTTGTGCATCATCTATTTCTTTTACTTTACTCATTGTTAGTTGTGACTTCAGGCATCTGGAATTACCTCTCAGAATCTCCACACATCTCTGCTCCTTTTACATGCCCCTTAAAAAAGTAGCACTTTGACCAAGGTTTGGATCACCTGTTCTAATGTTGTTCACCTGTGAAGTGCCTTGTGACTTTATCACATTAAAGGTGCTGTATTATTGTCTGCAGGTTATGTAGTTTGTTGTTGTTTCTCTTCCCACACTTAGTGGTGTACAAGACAGATTTTATTTGTTCCCATTGCGAGATTTTTCCTGGAACAGGTCACTAGTCCATTGCCAGAGGCTTATAGCTTGTGGGGGCAGGGGCACTCCACATCAAGCATGGCTGAACAAGAGCCTTTCCCACTCTTGCCACTGCTATTACTTGCCATTGGTATGTTGGAAGGATTTTGCAGGTTGGTACTCAACTTGTTGGCAGCATTATGAGCACACCTTCCTTGGCCATCAAATCCTGGCATGGGACTCGAACCCTGAGCTTCTGGCTCAGAGGCAGGGGCACTACCCACTGCGCTACGAAATCTCCTCTGTTATGTACAGTAGCAACTTATATAAAGCATTAAGGAAGGATTTCCAGAGCATGGGACAGTGGTGGCTCAAGGCACAGCTGCAAATGGTGGGACAAAGGGAATGGTAATGTACACCTATAAACAATGTTTTGGTATACATTACAAGGGGGATATTTTTCAATGTGCCAAATATGTGACTCTTTATGAGCATCAGAAATGTCGGAGAATGCAAGATTTAGTGAGAGGGAAGAACTGAGGGAGTTCAATATTAGTAGAGTAATGGTGCTGGGAAAATTGATGGGATTGAAGGCGGATAAATCCCCAGGGCCTGATAATCTACATCCTAGAGTACTTAAGGAAGTGGCTCTAGAAATAGTGGATGCATTGGTGATCATCTTCCAGGATTCTATAGACTCTGGAACAATCCCTAAAGATTGGAGGATATGTAATGTCATTCCAATATTCAAAAAGGGAGGTAGAGAGAAAACTGAATTATAGACCAGTCAGCTTGACATCGGTAGTGGGGAAAATTCTCAAATCCATTATCAAGGACTTTATAGCAGAGCATTTAGAAAGCAGTGGCAGGATCAGACTAGAGTCAGCATGGAATAATGAAGGGGAAATCATGCTTGACAAATCTGTTGGAGTTCTTTGAAGATGTAACTAGTAGAGTTGACAAGGGGGAACTAGTCGATGTGGTATATTTTCACTTTCAGAAAGCGTTTGACAAAGTCCTGCACAAGAGATTATTGTGCAAGATTAAAGCGCATGGGATTGGGGGAAGTGTATTGAGATGGATAGAAAACTGGTTGGCAGAGAGGAAACAAAGAGTAGGAATTAATGGGTGCTTTTCAAATTGGCAGGCAGTAACTAGTGGGATGCCACAGGGATCGGTGCTGGGACTCCAGCTATTTACAATGTATATTAATGATTTGGATGAGAGAAAAAAATGTAACATCTCAAAGTTTGCAGATGATACCAAGTTGGGTGGGAGGGTGAACTGTGATGAGGATGCAGAGACCCTCCAGAATGATCTGGACAGGTTGGGCGAGTGGACAAATGAATGGCAAATGCAGTATAATTTGGATAAATGTGATGTTATTCACTTTGGAAGCAAAAACAAGAAAGCACCTGAACGGTTGTAAATTGGGACAGGGGAGTATGCAGCAGGACCTGGGTGTCCTTGTGCACCAGTCACTGAAGATAAGCATGCAGGTGCAGCAGGTGGTAAAGAAGGCAAATGGCATGTTGGCCTTCATTGCGAGAGGTTTTGTGTACAAGAGCAGGGATGTATTGCTGCAATTATACAGGGCCTTGGTGAGGCCACACCTAGGTATTTTGTGCAGTTTTGGTCTCATTTCCTGAGGAAGGATGTTCTTGCTCTCGAGGGGGTGCAGCGAAGGTTTACCAGGCTGATTCCAGAGATGGCAGGACTGACATATGAGGAGAGATTGACTAGGTTAGGATTGTTTTTGCTGGAGTTCAGATGAATGAGGGGAGATCTCATAAAGACTTAAAAAATTCTAACAGGACTAGACAGGGTAGATGCAGGGAGGATATTCCCGATGGTGGGGGACTCCAGAACCAGAGGTCACAGTCTGAGGATTCAGCGTAGACCATTTAGGATGGAGGTGAGGAGACATTTCTTCACCTAAAGAATGGTGAGCCACAGGAAGTAGTTGATGCCAAAACATTGAATGTATTCAAGAGGTGGCTGGATATAGCACTTGAGGCAAATGGCATCAAATGTTATGGGGAGAAAGCAGGATTAGGCTATTGAGTTGGATGATCAACCATGATGGTAATGAATGGCAGAGCAGGCTTGAAGGGCCAAATGGCCTCCTCCTGCTCCAATCTTTTATGTTTCTATCATGTCTGCTTTCTTTGGAATTCTCACAACAAATATTGAGGCAAATTTGTGTTCGTGTGTCTCAATGATATTTGATGGAGAAGAAAGGGCATATAGAATCCCTACGGTGTAGAAGGAGGCCATTCAGCCCATCACGTCTGTGCGGATTCTCCAACAGAGCATCCTATCCAGGCCCTATCCCTGTAGCCCCACGCATTTAACCCACTAATTTCCCTATCCTACATATCTTGGGACACTAAGGAATAATTTAGTATGACCAATCCACTTAACCTGCACATCATTAGATTTTGGGAGGAAACCAGAGCACCCGGAGGAAACCTATGCAAACACAGGGAGAACATGCAAACTCCACACAGGCAGTCACCCAAGGATGGAATTGAACCCGGGTCCCTGGCGCTGTCGCCACTGTGCCACCACACCACCCTATATAGAAATGTAGAACGTTTTACAGAACAGGAGGAGGCTATTCTGCTTGAACCACCTTTTCAGGGAATGAGTTCCAGATACCTATCACCCTCTGGGTTAAAAGTCTTCCCAATTCCCCTTTAATCTTTCCACCAATAACTTCAAATTTGTGCCCCCGGTTATTAAATAAATTCTTCCTATCTACTGTATCCCCTTCATAATTTTAGACATTTCAATTAAAATCATCTCAGCTTCCAGTATTCTAAAGAAAACAAACAGCCAATCCAATTTTTCCTCCAAATTCTCCATTCCTGGAAACGTCTTTGTAAATCTCTTCCGTACCCTTTCTAATGTGATGACATCATCACAAGCAGTGACAGCGTTGTTGGTTTATGAAAGGCAATGATCCAAAAGAACACTGGGCTTCATGCAATGGCTGGTCTTCTCTACAGCTTCCATATATGTGATTTGTGCACCATCACATGATCCCATCTATATCTTGTTACCTACAACCTCTTGGGTATGAGGCTTTGACTAGGCCTTGCATGATGTGAAAATTTTAGGATAAGTCATCCTATGCTGGCAGCATCTCTCTAGAGAGGTGACTACAGCATGAAGCAAGTAAAGAAACTATTATAAACATGTTTGATAGAAGCAATGCTTTCATCAGTGGCATTCAACATATACATATCCCAATTATAAGGTTACATTTATTTTTAAATGATTCACTGTATCTTTCAAAGGTCTAAGCCAAATGTTCTGACCCCACTATTCACTCTACCTCTTTACCTCTAACCCCCATACTAATTATTTTCACGATGGCCTTAGTTTGAGTCAGGATTTGCAGTTAAGGATTGTTAATTCCTTTCTCTTGGAAATTAGTTTCCCCTGAAAGGAAGTAAAGAATAAACATTGCCTTTTGTCAGCATGTATTTCTAGCTTTTTTTCTATGCCTTCAAGATCCTGAGTATTTCTTCTGCATTCTTTAGTGATCTTGATGATTGTTCTTTGAGAGAACCATTTGTTAGGATACCTGATCAGAAACCCCAAGGTATGTTATGCAGCCAGACTACAACCTAACAACTTTCTTTTTTGGCATTAGTGTGAGGATAAAATGTTTCAGTCCAAACGCAATTCTACTGACAAATTGAGAAGCTTTGAATAAAGCAAACTTTATTTAACAACACAGTTCAATTATAACAAATGAAATAATTTAACTTTTGAACAATACATAAACAATACAATATACAATTCTTTACTGCTAACCTATCGCCATGAGTTCCAATTCAAGCAATATTCCTCTTATAAATTTAACCTCCTCTTTAAAGTTAGTTAGCAAAACACAGGTATACTTGTTTGTCTTAGGGTTACAGTCCTGGAGAGAGAGACAGAAAGTCACCTATTTTCTTCTGGCAGCCCAGGCACTAACTGCTTGTATGTTAAAATGAAACTAAAATAGTATTTCTTCTCTGCAAACCTGGCTCCTCCTATTAACCACTTGACTCAGTATACCTAGTCTGAAATGCCAGAGGAACCTAAAGAAACAAAACATTGACTCTACAAAGAAACACATCCCTCGGTAAAATCAATTATTAGCCTGCATTCTTAGCATCTGTTGCCATGTTTACCAGAAAACCTAACTTTTGCAACAAAACTATGCCTTTTAAAGCAACCCTACCTTAAACATAAATGATATCAAAATAGCACAGTATCATCACACATTTCTGTACCATATTTTTTTATATGTCACGTTGTGTTTTTACTTTACCAGCGTGGTTTTCTTTAAACTAGATGGAATGGATCTTTGATTAAGTAACACGGGTTTCCATTGCTATCAGCTGGGGCTCAAAGTTTTATAGGCATGAGAGCAAGATAGTGAGTTGAAATGTCAAGTAGCAGGAAGTTTGGGATCATGTTTGTGGACTGAATGAAAATGGTCACCAGCATGTGTTTAATCTCCCTGGCATAGAGAAGACCACATTGGGAGCAGCAAATACAGTAGACCAAATTGAAAGAGGTGCAAGTGAAATGCTGCTTGACCTCAAAGGAGTGTTTGTGATCATGAAGAGTAAGGTGGCAGGTTTTGCACCGTCTATGATTGCATGGGAAGATGCCGTCAGAAGGGGATGAGAGATAAGGGTGATAAAAGAGTGGACCAAGGTATCACGGAGGGAGCAGGTGGTGGGGGGAAAGGTGATAAGGAAGATGTGTTTCATGGTGGTATCATGGGCTGGATTGAATAAAATGGCAAATGATCCTTTGAATGCAAAGGCTGGTGAAGTGAAAAGTAAGGACAAGGGGGACCTATCATGGTTCTAGGATGGAGGAAAATGGGCAAAGGAAGAGGAATGGCAGATGGGTCGGACACGTTTGAATGCCCTGTCAATCACAGAGAGGGAGAGGGAGTTAAGTAAAAGGTAAAAGTAAAAAGGCAGACATGACTTGCTCTTTGGCAAATGGAGACAAAAGACTGCCATTAGGAAGTTGGATTTTCCAAGTGGTAGCACAGCAAGTGAAAAAGCACAGACAGACTGACAACTGTTGATCTTAAAAGGTCTTTTTCTCTTCCTGGAAGATAATACTGACCTCCATATGGCAATTTCCAATCGTGACAGAGGAGAGAATTCTGTCACTTCATGGTGCAGTGTACTGTAGCATTCTGGAAGCTCTCGGCTTGAGGCATTGAAGATATTCAGGACACTAGTTAGTATTAAGATTCTTGACAAAAGGTTCATGGTTAAGGTAATATCATTCTATAATTAGTAAATATATAGCAGGGGTTTTTCTTCTTCACTGGAACTAAACCCCATCATTCAATAGAAAAATAAATTCAGGAGGAAAGGAAAACTCACATTTAAGCTCGAACGTTTAAGAGGTAACGAGATTATTGTACGAATGAACTCTGGAATTTTAATTAGGGGATCATTACCTCTGAGAAATTGTTCTCGGTCATTTCACTTCAGGTCCTTTCTGAAGGACTAGTTCATTAATCTAAATAAAGAATAGCTATATCTTATTTGACTTTTAAAGATCTAAAAATCAGGTCATTTATCTTATGTCAGATGAGATGATTGTTGTGTTAGACTGCAGAAAGGTCTATTATTCAATTTTCTGACCCATGCTTCACATGCTGTGGGTTGCGATCTCCGGTGGGATTGCAGAAACAGCAGATGGGGTCACAGGCCTTCCCTCCTCTGAGATTACAGCCGACACCAACCCTGAGGCCCCGGCACGCATTTAGCCCTTCCGTTGCCTTGATCTTGCTCTGAGGCATGGCAGAGGAGAGCAATGGATCCAGCAGGTGGGCAGGATAAAGATCTTATGTAGAGCACAAGCCCTGAATGAGAAGCTACTGGTCCTGCATTTGCACCAAGTAGGGTGACAATTCGGGGCTTCTCCCAGTGACAGGCCTGGGTTAATGGTCACCATCTTTATAGAGCACAATATGCAGCAGAGTGTATGCGTTAATGCCATTTTATTGGGGGGAGGGGGAGAGGGGATAACATGCAGCAAGGTGTTTGCATGGCAACTATATACACAGAAAAGTGTAGCAGGGCGCATTCACAGCTAGTCTAGGCCAGGAAGCATTAGGAGAATGCTTTCACTGAGTCTTCTGTCACTGGGGATTATGGAGATCTTGACTGAAACCCACATATCTGTTAGGTCTTCCGCTAGCCTTGCATGAAGATCCTCAATTTTTGGAATTGGATATCTGTCCAACTTGGCTGTTTGATTGATAGTTAAGATGCAGTCCCCACAAATGTGGATGGTCCTGTTTGATTTCAATAAAAATAAAAGATAAAGTCACCAAAGTCCCAGATGTCCATAGGCTGCTCTTCCCTCTGAGAGGGAGAGCTGACTGGTGGTGGTTTAACCTAAGGATCACCACACCTCAGGCAAGGGGGCAAGGTTGAGAATGTAGGCTTTTATGAATAACCTTAGCCAGTACAGGAATTGAACCTGTGCTGTTGGCATCACTCTGATCACTAACCAGCTGTCCGGCCAACTGAGCTAAATTGATTTCTGTATGAGTATAATAGGGGCAGCCCATTCAGGAAACTATACAGGCCTAATGACTCTGAATTCTTCCAAACATTTAAGCTCTGTCTTTGCACTGGGTGAGCGCTAAATGATTTTTGGATAGCATCCAAATTAATGTAAAATTGATTCCCCAAATTCTGCCTCATTCATTTTGAAAAACCTCAGGGAATTTTTAAAAAACTTCTTGTAAACTACCATCAGATATACTGAAGATATCTAGCAAATGTAGCTTTATCAGATGTAACCAATCTTGTCCCATGAGACTAGGCCCCTGGCCTTTTGTGACAATGATGGGTAGCTGAGTAGACCAGTGCTGATAAGTCACTGGCATGGATGTAGTTCCCAAAATTTTTAGGATTTCTCCTGTATATGTAGCCATCCTAGCTGTTGAAATACTTAACTTTAGGGGTTGAACTCAATCTTGAAGGTATTTAAATGTCTGCTCCTCTACAATGGTAACAGAAGCACTGGTATCGACTTCCATACTTAGTGGCCACCCGTTTACCAAGGGCACAATTACTGTAGAATCTGATTTACTCCTTTTTACATTATTCAATTGACATATCTCAGATTCTGAATTATGTTCAAAATTGTGCTCCAGGACATTTTTAAATTTAATCTAGGTGCATTCTGTTTGGCTCGGCACTTAATTTGGATGTGGCCTCCCCGATTACAATCAAAACAGATAGAATCCCGTAATTTACATTTTTCCTGGGGTTGATGTCTCCCACATCTATAACATTCATCAGAATTTCTGGTTTGTTGACCCATTTTCTATTTCTTCTGTGCCTTGTCTTTCTCACTGGGTTTCTGCTCTGTCTCTTTTGTGCACTCAACCCTGTCCTCCCAACTTGCCAAAGTTTTGCACCATAGCTGATTCACCTTGCCTGTATGCACACACTGTAATTTGAGAGCGCCTCTCTCCATGCGCTCAATCGCCTGAGCTATTTCCATGACTTACTCTAAGGATTTTTTATCCTCTGTTTAAGTTATTTACGCCGTAAAAAAATCTGTTTTGCAGCATGCCACTTAGTCCAAATTCACATGGCTCTGCCAATTTTCTTAACCTTGCCGTACATGTAACAATCGACTCCCCTGGGTCCGTTACAGCGAGTTAAACTTAAAACGCTGCATAATGATAGATAGTCTGGGGGCATAATGATCCTTAACCAAAGTTACAAGTTAGTCAAAAGACTTAATGTCCAGAGTTTCTGGGGATGTTAAATTTCTAATAAGATTGCAAGTCTGAGGTCCACTTACCATAAGTAGAATAACTTTTTGCTTATTTTTTCCTCTAATTTCTTTAGCAGCAAAGAAATAGTGGAGTCTTTCGATATATTGAGCCCAGTGTTCAGTCTCTGGGTCAAAAGGATCAATTTTTCCAAAAAGGGGCACTATTTTGTTTTACTTACTGTCGCTGAAGAGATTTTTAAAATAATAGTCAGTCCTTTCCCCCTTGATTCCAGGAGCTGGTGACTGTAGTCCCAATTTACCTAATCGGCAAATGTAATAATCGTGAAGCAATTACTTGGCAGGTGAAAGTAATTGAATTATTTATTCAAACAAAACTATGTACAAAGGAGGACAACAAAGACCTCTTCACTCTTCAAATACCAAGGGTCAAATGTCAGAGCTCGACCGCTGATCTCCAACCGCCGCTTTTCGACAACTGCAACGTGAACTTGGACTCACGCTCACTACCACAGGGCGCGAGATTGGACGCATGTTGACCTGCCAGTTCGTGCTCTCGGATCGTGGTCTACTGCCACGTATCACATTCTGCTGACTACCACAGGCAGCCAGGACAGTCTATAGTCAGGATTCTCTCATAACTGGTGTGGAGGGTTTGTTGACAAGCAGATACGGTGAGTCTGACGGGAGCCATAAAGTCGGAAATCTGCCATGTAAAATTATATCACAATTCTCTCAATGACGGGTCAATGGCGAGTCAGTCTTCCCACAAGTAGGTCACATGAAGGCGTTTTGTTTATTTGCATCTCATGAATTCTCATTAAAACAGCTGCTCATCAGTGTGATGTCAGGCTTTCCAATCTTGCATCCATCAGCGGGAACTTACTTCAGTGTCAGACTCGATTCCTCTTTTAGGGCAAACCAAATAAACCAACTCAAATTAACTCAGGGATAAAGTAAAAGGGGCAGCTCCCCAAAAGGAGGAGGAACAGCCCAAACAGAACAGAAGTACAAAGGAAACTTAAAACTTCAAATCATAATGTGATTATCAGGGTCTATAATGCATCCCAGCCCCTGCGGTGCCCAATGGGCGCGGAAGGCGTCAACTGTGCCCGTGGACACCGCATGCTCCCTCTCCAGGGACACCTGGCCGTGAACGTAGCCACGGTAGAGGGGCAGACAGTCAGGATGGACGATCCTGTCGATCGCCCGCTGCCTGGACCTGTTAATGGCGTGTTTCGCCAGGCCCAGGAGCAGGTTCACGAGGAGGTCGCCATCCCGACCCGCCCCTCTCCGCACCAGGTGCCCATAGATCAGGAGCGTGGGACTGAAGTGCAAGCAAAACATCAATAAAAGGTTCTTCAGGAAAACAAAAAGGGAGTGCAACCTAAAACATAGAACATAGACATGGTCCACGGACTCCACAAGGCCACAGAAAGGGCAATCTTGGGAGCCCGTGAACCCACGTAACCTACGGTTGTACGGAACTTCTGCGTGCATCACCCTCCACCCCAGGTCCCCAAGATAATTGGGGGCGATCCCTCCGTAGAGGGACCTCCATTGGGGACCTCCGCCACCCGGCGGCAACAATGCCAGTGTCAGACTCGATTGATAAAGGCTGAAGTCTCATATCAGTACTGTGCTTGGGGTTAGGGACCACAGGAGTCTCCTTCACCCCCTGGTGCCACACACCAGTGTCTATCTGGATTAAACTGTGCTGTGGGACTCATGCAGCCACTGCAACAAAGGTCCAAAGTTTGACCGGGATGTAGTGTGAGAAGATGGTGGTGTGTGTGGATTTCTGGTGGCCTGATGAAGACTTGAGGACAATATGGAAGGATAGCTGTGTAAGGAGGTGACGGGGGGAATAGTAAGGGCGATGGCTCACGATAACAGGCAGAAGGATAAGGAGGTAGACAAAAACACTGAACAATGAAAGGCAAAGGGAAGACCAGAGGGAGAGAAGCTGGACCTCAACAAACGCTGCATGAAAACTCACAAACAAGAGGCTCAAAGGGATACCGCACTGTTTACTGGCAAGGGATGCACAAAGACTCCAGGTACTGCAGGTTGATGTGCAAGTGGGGCATGGGCATCTGGCAGCTGATGGGCTTAGGGGGAGGATGGTTGAATGGAGGAACAGAGTATTGAGGCTGCTATTCTTTTCCCTCTGGATTGCTGATGTTCTGCACAGTCTGGTGAAGATAGGTGGGCTGGAGAGCTCGATATGAGTGTGCTGGACTGGTTATTAAATATGGTGGGCAAACTCATCAGCTGAGGGCGGGTGGATGATCACCAGGAGAGTAGGATGGGCACTGCCTTGTGCATAGCTACTGAGGTTCCAAGTTCTGAGTCTGGTGCAGGAATCGCCATTCTGGACAACGGGACAGGCATTGGTGAAACCACCGGCTACCAAACTTAGAGCGGAATGTTACAGCCATTCATGCAAGTGGGATTTTCCAATCCTGCTGCAGTGAATGGAGGTTAGGCTGAGCGCCAAAATTCTCCACCTTCACTGCAGCGGGAGTGTGGCATGAACGACTGGTAAGATCGTGCCAATAGTCTCAAAATAGAAAATTCTGCCTTTGTTTTAGAGAGAGTTTGTTTCTGAACCTCCTTTTGGAATTCCACATCAAAGTGGAAGTGAGAAGTCCAGAGGTGTACCTTTATTAAAGTGACAAGTGTAATCGGCAAGTTTGCGGATGACACGAAGATGGCTGGACTTGCGGATAGCGAAGAGCATTGTCGGGCAATACAGCAGGATATAGATAGGCTGGAAAATTGGGCGGAGAGGTGGCAGATGGAGTTTAATCTGGATAAATGCGAAGTGATGCATTTTGGAAGAAATAATGTAGGGAGGAGTTATACAATAAATGGCAGAGTCATCAGGAGTATAGAAACACAGAGGGACCTAGGTGTGCAAGTCCACAAATCCTTGAAGGTGGCAACACAGGTGGAGAAGGTGGTGAAGAAGGCATATGGTATGCTTGCCTTTATAGGACGGGGTATAGGTATAAAAGCTGGAGTCTGATGATGCAGCTGTATAGAACGCTGGTTAGGCCACATTTGGAGTACTGCGTCCAGTTCTGGTCACCGCACTACCAGAAGGATGTGGAGGCGTTAGAGAGAGTGCAGAGAAGGTTTACCAGGATGTTGCCTGGTATGGAGGGTCTTAGCTATGAGGAGAGATTGGGTAAACTGGGGTTGTTCTCCTTGGAAAGACGGAGAATGAGGGGAGATCTAATAGAGGTGTACAAGATTATGAAGGGTATAGATAGGGTGAACAGTGGGAAGCTTTTTCCCAGGTCGGAGGTGACGATCACGAGAGGTCACGGGCTCAAGGTGAGAGGGGCGAAGTATAACTCAGATATCAGAGGGACGTTTTTTACACAGAGGGTGGTGGGGGCCTGGAATGCGCTGACAAGTAGGGTGGTGGAGGCAGGCACGCTGACATCGTTTAAGACTTACCTGGATAGTCACATGAGCAGCCTGGGAATGGAGGGATACAAATGATTGGTCTAGTTGGACCAAGGAGCGGCACAGGCTTGGAGGGCCGAAGGGCCTGTTTCCTGTGCTGTACTGTTCTTTGTTGACACCAATTCCTTGACTTGGGCAATATTTATTGCATTGTTATGGTTAAACCCTGTAAGGGATTGTTGCAAAAAAGGCAGCTTAACTGTGTGCTGTTCACTAAGCACGTTTATGGGGTTGGTCTGTAGGACTGCTTTAACTGTATAATTTTATCTTGTGTGCTTCAAATTTTTTCTCTTGTCATAGTTTAATTTTCAGAATTATAAATGTTTTACTGGAGTTCTGTGCTTTTGGGATCAGTAGCTCTTCCTCCTCATTTTCACAATTAAAGAAAGGTTTATGATTGGAGAGACAGACTTCACTCAGGTTTGGCTTGCTCAGCATTGACATTAGTTGTGGTTGTAACAGTATATCATCTTGTTCTTCAATCTATAATCAAACCAATATGAAGAAAATGACCATAATGATGCACACAATCATTGGGTGACAAGGTGGAACAGTGGTTAGCATTGTTGCCTCACAACGCCAGGGACCTGGGATCGATTCCTGGCTTGGGTCACTGTCTGTGCAGAGTCTGCACGTTCTCCCTGTGTCTGCGTGGGTTTGCTCCAGGTGCTCCGGTTTCCTCCCTCAGTCCGAAAGATCTGCTGGTTAGATGCATTTGCCATGCTAAATTCTCCCTCAGTGCACTCAAACAGGCGCAGGAGTATGGCAACTAGGGGATTTTCACAGTAACTTCATTGTAGTGTTAATATAAAAACGTCCTTGTGACTAATAAATAAACTTTAAAATCTTTATAACAATATTGCCCTACCTGATCTATTGGGTATTATCTGAATGTTTTTCTTTTAAATGAACTAAAATCAGAATGTGTATTAATATTGTCAAGTTTTCTGACTATATCTTTGATATTTTATCCATAAAATTGTCGGTCACTGATCATTCTTCTGTTGGTGAATATACCTAAAACTACAATAATACAGAATAAAGCTTATCCATTCAGTGTTTGTATTGTACATTCTAATAAAAATGAATGTTCGAAATGCATCAGAATTTTTTATTTTTAGTATTATTCCTAATGATGTGTATTACAAAGAACAAACAAAGAACAATACAGCACAGGAACAGGCCCTTCGGCCCTCCAAGCCCATGCCGCTCCCCGGTCCAGGATTGAATCCTGAATCCAGGATCCCCGCCCAATTTTCTCTGCCTAATAAATCTTATCAATTGAATGATGGTACCAAAATGATGAACCTTAGTACATTTTCTTAAATTGAGTTAGAATTTTTGAGCAGAAATAGAAGCTCTGAACAGCTCTCCATCTACTTGTATACACCAGTCTGGATTTCCATGTCAGAATATGGTTCTTTTGAGCACCACCAGGTAATGTTCAACATAGAGTAGACCACCATGGACATACCATTGTCTTACAAGGAGGAAGGCTGCCCCAGCTTTTGATGAAGTAAATTGGGAAAAATTATTTTAGTGGAATGCAAAAAATAACCCCACAGTTTCTTTCTTCAACTACAAGTTCTTACGTTCCTCTTCTGTGTCTTCCATCCTCACTTCCTTCATTACATGAAGAGCTCATGGACCTCTCTGTCACTATGATTGAGACCATCCAAACTGTTGCCTCAACCACTTCACTGCCTTCTCTGTGCCCACCAGGTCAAACTGGCTTAAAGAATCCCTTCTGTCATAGCCCTAGACACATATATTTCTCTAGTTTCTCTGTTATATCTCCTTGTGCCCTCTCTGAGTTCATCTGGTCCTTGAGATTCACCTTTTTTTTGTTCATTCATGGGATGTGTGCATTGCTGGCTAGGTCAGCATTTGGTGCCCATCTCTAATTGCCCTAGGGAAAGTGCTAGTGAGCTGACTTCTTGAACTGCTGCAGTCCAAGTGGTGTAGGTACTCCCATTATGTTGTTAGAGAGGGAATTCCAGGATTTTGATGCAGCGACAGTGAAGGAATGGAGATATACTTCCAAGTCATAGTGAGTGACTTGGAGGGGAATTTTCTAGTGGTGGTGTTCCCATGTTTCTGCTGCCCTTGTCCTTCTAGATGATAGTGGTCATTGGTTTGGAAGGATCTGCCTAAGTAACTGGTGAATTTCTGCAATGCATTTTGTAGATGGTACACACTGTTCATCAATGGTGAAGAGAGTGAATATTTGTCAATGGGGTGCCAATCAAGCAGGCTGCTTTGCCCTAAATGGGGTCACGCCTCCTTGGTGTTGTTGGAGCTGCACTCAGCCAGTCAAGTGGTGAGTATTCCATTAATTCCTGACTAGTGCCTTGGAAATGCTGGACAGAATTTGGGAAGACAGGAGATGAGTTACTCACCACAGGATTCCTAGCCTTTGACCTGCTCTTGTAGCCACGGTATTTACATGGCTAGTTAAGTTTCTGCTCAGTGGTAACCACTCCAGGATGTTTTATAGTGGAGATATCATGGTAATGCCATTGAATGTCAAGGGGAAATGGTTAGATTCTCTCTTGTTGCCTGGCAACTGTGTGGCATGAATGTTACTTGTCATGTATCAGCCCAAACCTGGATATTATCCAGATCCTGCTGCATTTGGACATGCACTGCTTCAGTATCTGAGGATTCTTGAATGGTGCTGAACATTGTGCAGTCATCAGTGAACATCCTCACTTCCAACCGTATGATGGAAGAAAGGTTATTGATAAAATAGCTGAAGGTGGTTGGGCCTAGGACACTACCCTGAGGAACTCCTGCAGTGATGTCCTGGAGCTAAAATTACTGACCTCCAACAAACACGACTATCTTCCTTTGTGCCAGGTATGACTCCAGCCGACAGAGTTTTCCCCCTGATCCTCATTGATTCCAGTTTTGCTAAGGTTCCTTGAAACCACATTCATGCTACCTCGATGTCATGTGCAGTCACTCTCACATCACCTGTGGTTCTCAGTTCCTGCTCCTTCAACCCCATTCCCACTAAACTGCTGATCAGCAACTTCCCTTCCTGCCTCTGATGTTAGCTGACATGGTTTTCTCTCTTCAGTTACTGTCTCCTTCTTCTTGAATCTGTTAGATTTGGAGGTAAGGGAGCACTTTGGTGACAGTGACCACAATTCGATTACGTTTACTTTAGCAATGGAAAAGGATAGGTATATACCAAAGGGCAAGAGTTATAGCTGGGGTAAAGGAAATTATGATGCGATTAGGCGAGATTTAGCTGGCATAGGTTGGGGAAGGAAACTGCAGGGGATGGGCACAATTGTAATGTGGAACTTGTTCAAGAAACAGCTACTATGCGTCCTTGATAAATATGTACCTGTCAGGCACGGAGGAAGCAGACGTGTGAGGGAACCGTGGTTTACTAAGGAGGTTGAATCTCTTGTGAAGAGGAAGAAGGAGACTTATGTTAAGATGAGACATGAAGGCTCAGTTAGGGCACTTGAGAGTTACAAGTTAGCCAGGACGGACCTAAAGAAAGAGTTAAGAAGAGCCAGGAGGGGACATGAGAAGTCTTTGGCAGGTAGGATCTAGGAAAACCCTAAAGCTTTCTATAGGTATGTCAGGAGTAAAAGAGTGACTAGGGTAAGATTAGGGCCAGTCAAGGACAGTAGTGGGAAGTTGTGCGTGGAGTCTGAAGAGATAGGAGAGGAACTAAATGAATATTTTTCGTCAGTATTCACACTGGAGAGGGACAGTGTTGTCGACGGGAGTACTGATATGCAGGCTGTTGGACTGGATGGGATTGATGTTCATAAGGAGGAGGTGTTAGCAATTCTGGAAAGGGTAAAAATAGATAAGTCCCCTGGGCCGGATGGGATTTATCCTAGGATTCTCTGGGAGGCTAGAGAGGAGATTGCAGAGCCTTTGGCTTTGATCTTTGTGTCGTCATTGTCTACAGGAACAGTGCCAGAAGACTGGAGGATAGCAAATGTTATCCCCTTGTTCAAGAAGGGGAGTAGGGACAACCCTGGTAATTATAGACCGGTGAGCCTTACTTCTGTTGTGGGCAAAGTATTGGAAAGGATTATAAGAGATAGGATTTATAATCACCTAGAAAGGAATAATTTGATTAGGGATAGTCAGCATGGTTTTGTGAAGGGTAGGTCGTGCCTCACAAACCTTATTGAGTTCTTTGAGAAGGTGACCAAAGAGGTGGATGAGGGTAAAGCGGTTGATGTGGTGTATATGGATTTCAGCAAGCGTTTGATAAGGTTCCCCATGGTAAGCTTTTGCAGAAAATACGGACACATGGGATTGAGGGTGATTTAGTGGTTTGGATCAGGAATTGGCTAGCTGTAAGAAAACAAAGGGTGGTGGTTGATGGGAAATATTCATCCTGGAGTTCAGTTACTAGTGGTGTGCCGCAGGGATCTGTTTTGGGGCCACTGCTGTTTGTCATTTTTATTACTGACCTGGATGAGGGTGTGGAAGGATGGATTAGTAAATTTGCGGATGACACTAAAGTCGATGGAGTTGTAGACAGTGCGGAGGGAAATGGTAGGTTACAGAGGGACATAGATAGGCTGCAGAGCTGGGCTGAGAGGTGGCAAATGGAGTTTAATGCGGAAAAGTGTGAGGTGATTCACTTTGGAAGGAGTAACAGGAATACAGAGTACTGGGCTAATGGTAAGATACTTGGTAGTGTGGATGAACAGAGGGATCTGGGTGTCCATGTGCATAGATCCCTGAAAGTTGGCACCCAGGTTGATAGGGTTGTTAAGAAGGCGTACGGTGTGTTAGCTTTTATTGGTAGAGGGATTGAGTTTCGGAGCCAGAAGGTCATGCTGCAACTGTACAAAACTCTGGTGTGGCCGCATTTGGAGTATTGCGTACAGTTCTGGTCGCCGTATTATAGGAAAGATGTGGAAGTGTTGGAAAGGTTGCAGAGGAGATTTACCAGGATGTCACCTGGTATGGTGGGAAAATCGTATGAGGAAAGGTTGAGGGGCTTGAGGTTGTTTTCGTTAGAGAGAAGGTTAAGAGGTGACTTAATAGAGGCATATAAGATGATCAGAGGATTAGATAGGGTGGATAGAGAGAGCCTTTTTCCTCGAATGGTGATGGCTAGCACGAGGGGACATAGCTTTAAATTGAGAGGTGATAGATATAGGACAGATGTTAGAGGTAGGTTCTTTACTCAGAGAGTAGTAAGGGCGTGGAATGCCCTGCCTGCAGCAGTAGTGGACTCGTCAACATTAAGAGCATTCAAATGGTTATTGGATAAACATATGGATGATATTGGAACAGTGTAGATTAGAGAGGCTTTAGATTGGTTCCACTGGTCGGCGCAACATCAAGGGCCGAAGGGCCTGCACTGCGCTATAATGTTCTATGTTATCATCTCTCCTCAAAACAAACCCTGATCCTTATGTCCTTGCAGAGTATTGCCCCCTCTTAACTTCCCTTTCCTCTCCAAAGTATTTGAAAATGCTGCTGCCTCAATATGTGGCCATCTTTCCTGGAAGTTACTAAAGAATGCCATTACTTAGGGATCCAAATCCACAATAATTTAAAGTGGAATGTTCAAAGTCAACAAGTGGCCACCAGGACATCCAAAATTTTGAATGACCGATTAAATATTTCTAAGCAACACATTAACCCAAAAATGACCAAAATGGAAGAGTTCGTAACTAATTGCATACACCCCAACATGCTTCCTTTACTAACACCTCGCCACCTATCCCCAGAACAATTAAGGATATCTTTTTATTACAAAGGTTACAAAATACAAATACAAAAGTTACACTATTTAAGAGAAAATGCCATCTCAATTATAAAGATACACTTAACAATCAACAACAAACATGTTATTTAATGTTTAACTGCCATGGTAGTAACAACTAAGCACCATGACGGACAGCTAGTATGCATTGCAAGTTGTCCACAGCCTCCAGAACAATTAAAGACTAGAACAATCTTCCAGAAACCTCAATCTCCATGCCCTCTAACGACTCGTTTAAGTAAAAACTGTTGAACTTTTGAATTACTTAATGTGACTATCGACCACACTCATTGTGCACCTCATGTGAACATTCTCTCGTGGAAGAGTTCGGAGGGAATCCTTAAATCAAGTCAGAAATGCAAGCTGTTGTTGAGTTTGTATCAACAGAGCTTAAATTTAAGACAAATATCAAAAGGAACCAAGAGATTTGTTTTTGACACGTAAAGATGTTACGAATCGGCATACCCTCCCTCCCCAAAACAATGATGAAAACATTTTTCCCCGCATTGTGATTGAAACCACAGCAGCGAGGAGGTAACCGCGTCCCGGCAGCCACTTCATTCTGCATCTGGTCACTGAGCAACACGGGTCACGGGTCGGCCAGCAAGTCACTGAAGTCGGCTTGGTGAGTGCACAGATTTGGGGAAGATCTTTCACAGAACATCGCAAATAACAGTCAATCCTACCGCCCTTGATGAACGATCAGTTTTGAAGAATAGCTTATTAACTAGATTGAAGAGCAGAATTATTGCAACACCTTGTAAAATATACTTTTATAATGGGCAAAGTTCATTGTGTAGAGTAACTCGCTTTAAAAATCAGGGGAAAATTGCTGTGGACGAATGTAACCCATTTGTAACTTCGTTTAAGTTTTGAGCAACCGATAAACCACGTCTAGGCCCTATGTATGGTAATATCGAGGACTATTAACGTTTTGTGTCAATATTTTGTCTACAGTACGAACAGCGTGTATAACCTAAATTGGAGGCTGGTACTTAGTGCGGGTAAAACGCACCTCTCGCCGACTGAGAGGATAGAATCGATAAACACGAATCAAAATACACTTTCTAATCTATCGTAATTAATCCATGGGCTGCTGCAGTTTTAATTCATAAATGTTTAGCAAGCAATTCTTGGAGAAAGGGTGACTATTATTTGTCCTAATGGCATATGCAAGCACCGTAAAGGTAACTTTGATTACTTTTACATGGTGGATTTTAGTATTTTTCTTTACAAGCACTCTTTCATGAAGCTGACCCACTAAATGTTACGCGATAATTAATATACGTGTTAATTTAACGTAAGTAACAATATTACCTTGATATTCCAGGTAAAATAGGTATTTGAAAAGATACTAACTGAAAAGGCAGGCAGATAACAAAAACTTTGTTAAGCCATCCCACTCTCCCTTTCACCAGACTTCTGCTGTTCGCTCTGTGGGCTGAAGTGGAAAGAATTCACCAAAAGGATGCCATTCACCATTTCCCCACAGGCTACAATGTAAATAACCAAAGATAATGCTATCTTTGTAAATATAATGCTATATCTGCGGTAAAGGTTGTGTTTCAAAGTACTGCATGGATTTAGCAGGTTCCTAATCCTAACTTCTCAAATATCTGTTTCGTCTGCAATATCAAGAGGATAAGGTGATAAAACCAGTAGCTGAAATAAAATAAAACCTAAACTTTTTTTCCTTCTTTGGCCACTCTATGAACTTAAAGACATGGCCAAGTAAGAATATTCTCTCTGGAACTTAAGGAGTAAGACTCGCCTTATCTGAAACATAAGCTAAAACGATCCAGCAGAAAGCAGGGAGTACTTTTGTTGGCCTGACCATAATTCTTTGTTCAACCATTGCCAGCAAAATCAGATGAGGGGGTTATGTTTCAAATGCCTTTTTGTGAGATTTGCCATGTGCACAATGGTTTTTATGTTTCTCTACAGAAACAATAGCAAAGTTTCAATAGATTTCTGAAAGTTTGAAAGGATGCTTTATATGAATTATAAATAAAAACAGAAAACATTGAAAATACTCTGCAGGTAAGGCGGCATCTGTGAAGTAACGTTAACATTTCAGGTCATTGACCTTTTCTCAGTAATCTTGTATTAGGGCTAGATTTTGAGGTCAACTCTGAAGCAAGGCTCTCGCTGCTGACCATGAAGAACGCTATCCTCAAAGATCTAGTGATCACTGTGGCACAAGCTTCCCCTTTCCCAACAGCAGTCTGAGACTAGTGGCAAGACTAAGGATTTGTGGGTGTGCAACAACATTGACAGCAAGCAAGGTGGAGCCGCCAATCACATTGAATTATTCTTATAGACTGCAGACCAGCAAGTTAATTGTCCTTCACTTTTAACTTAAAATTTTAGATAATTGGATTTAAATAGAAGGTAAAATATCAATTCAAACAACTTTTTTATAATTTGTGCAAATTGTTATCCCAATGAAGAAGTTCAGCATTCCGTACATGCAAAATGAGCTTTTCAGAGTGAATGAGCATGTTTAATAGTAATTATGAAGTTATTACACTATTAAGAAGCCAGTTCCATCTCATTCGGCAATGTATAACTTTCTTGACGGCTTTTACTGTGTGACTAATTGCATAAGAGTGGAAGATTTTGTGAATGAACTTATTGCTTAAGGATTGAACTCTTGGGGAACTTCATCAGTGCATCTTCTGGATTGGTATTGAATCACTTACAACAGCTTCTGGATTTTTTCATAATTCTGTGCATGTTCAGATTCCCAAAGATGCTGTCAGTTTCAGTGGTGTAATGATAGTGAATGCTGACAGTTCATTACTGCTATAAAGTGCAGGCCATTAGGTTCAGTGTTTTTCCATACTTCACAATTCTAGTGAGTTTTCTAAATTAGCTTGCTATCTAGTTAATTGTTTTATCAGAAAGTACTAGGATATGCTTTAAAAAATTAAGCATCAAAAAATTACATTAAATGCGTATTCCTAAGAATATACTCTTTATTTTGTTTTCTTTTCAAATCTCATTGGCCCTGCATCTCTTCTGGCCCATAGGTTAGCTGCAGTGATGGATGTGAAATTGGCTCATCATTTGCCAGCAAAATAATGGTGACACTAATGATGCTCACTGTTAGTTATACAGGAACTTAAGAGAGACAGATGGAAGTCCAAAAATTATTGGCAGAGATGGGCAGCTTCACATTAATTTTGTGAAAATGGCATTTTGCTGTCTGCCTCATCATTGAGATGCATTAAATGATGTGGAATTTCTCTATTTGCACACGAGATAAAAACTAAACTTGTCATTGTCTTGGCCATTTCCAAATGTGTCAACCCTTTTAGCAATGTGAAAAATATAAATTGTTACCTCTCTGACACTGAACATTAATTATTGCAGATATTGTTAGAGATTTTTAAAATGTAAATTTTAGTTTATTTTCCTTTCTGTCACTTTTTCCCCCCTCTTAATCCAGTCTTTATCAAAACCACTTTGCTTGACCTGGAATCGTATTCACCTATTCTGACTGTACACTTTCTTGTTCACTGTTCACTTTACAGTCTTTCAATATATGATTAGTTATGGAAGTAACTTGTTGCTTTCTGTCCCACTCAATTCCCAGATGTCCTGTTTCCCTCGTTGCAATCTTATCCTCTTGTACTTTCAGCAACTTGCTATTTTTTTTTAAAAAAAGAAAACTTAACAGGCAAGAGTAAGCCTGACTAATGGCAGACATATTATGTGCCTTGCCGTAGCAAATTGGGCCCCATTACTCATGTCTGGGAAATGAAGTGGGAGAGAATGAATATGCAGAGTCATTTACTTTGCCCAATTTTCTCGAATATGGTCGTGGTAGGGTAACAAATGTTAGTTTTATCTTTAATGAAGAATAAATTCTTGGCATGGGATTCAGATGTTATTAAATGCTTGGGTTCTTTGTTGTTAGTGATGCATTTTGTTTTTTGACAGGTTAACATCTTGTAATTTACCTCAAACTATATGCTTAGTGATTTTGTTTAATAAATGGGATTAAAATGAGTCATTTAGAATCTTGTACATTTAATGAGTTAACTATTAGCTTGACTTGATTGTTCATCTAGGAGGGATGCATCTCTGACATAAAATATAGCCTTTGGGTGGGATTTTTAGCCCGACCTGCCGTTGCAATCATCTAGTCCGCCAAAAGTCAATGGACTTTTTGTTGACCTGCTGCAAATTCCCACGGTGGATCCCACATGATGGAGCTGGGAAATCCTGGCCTTTGGCTCAGCATTAGTGTGATTGGATTATACATGTCATTCCTCTTATATATCTAATTGTATAATATGATAGAGATGCATGGAATTTTTTTTCTCCATCACACTGATCAGGAGGTACTCTGCACTTGGTTGATGATAAATAAAATATTCACCCAGATACCAGGATAGCACCCCTCCTCTTCTTTAGATAGTACCATGGATCTTTGTAAACCGTGATTTAGTGGGTAATACTCTCACCTCTGAGTTAGGTTATCGGCTCAAATTTAACTCTAATACTGGAGCACAAAATCAAGGTTGGCACTTCAGTGCAACACTTATGATGACAGCAGATGAAATAAAAGCAAAAAAAACTTCAGTCTGCAACTTTGTACAAGACATTGACTGCTGGGTGAGTCAGTATGCTTTTGAATATCCTAGTACCTGCTCTATGGAGATGAAGGGAGATTTGAGTGAATTGAAAGTTCTTCCAGTCTCAGTAGCAGAATTATGAGATTCCAACGGAGTTGAATAAGAAACCTTAAAAAATAAGAGTAGCAATTAAAGAGAGCTACACCCTGTATTGCACTCTAGACCTCATAGAGGAGCAGAAAAGTCAGTCTTATGCAATTTGGAGGTCTTGAAGACCCACTTTTAACCCTCAAATAATGTTTTTTCAAAATATGTTTTTAACAGCATCGATCAGGAAGAGAGGGAAAATATTGATCAACCTGTACTGTACTGAAATGTCCAGCTGAATCTTGAGTTTTGGCAACTGAAGGATGACATAAGAAATGGAAATAGGAGTAGGCTACCAGCCCTTCAAGCCTGCCCCGCCATTCAATATGATCATGGCTGATCTATGATGGCCTTAACTCATTTTCTGTGCCATTTACCCATAGCCCTCTATTCCTCAATCTATCAAATATTTATCCACCCTCACTTTGAATATTTATAATCCAGCCTCTACCACTCATTGGGGCAGAGAATTCCAGAAATTCATGAACTTCTGCGAGAAGAAATTTCGACGTACCTCAGTTTTAAATGACCTTTATCTTGTAGCTATGTCCCCTTGTTCAAGACTCTCCCACCAGTGAAAACATCCCACCATCCAAGACCCGTAAGGATTTAATATGTTTAAATAATGTCACCCCTCAATTTTCTAAACTCTGAGGAATACAGAGCCAGACTATTTAGTCTCTCTTGATAGGATAACCCTTTCATCCCAGGAATTATCCTGGTGAATCTCCTTTGGACTGCCTGCAATGTTACCATACCCCTTTTTTTAGGTAAAGGGATCAAAACTATGCAGTATTCCAGTTGTGGTCTCACCAACACGCTGTACAATTGTAACAAAACATCCTATTCTTAAACTCCGGCCCCTTTGCAATAAGACCAAAATGCCGCTTGCCTTCTTAAGTACATGTTGGACCTGCCTGCTAGCTTATTGTGATTCATGCACACAAACACCTAGATCCATCTGTAGTTCATTCACCTGCAGTCTCTCTTCATTTAGATATTCTGCCTTTTGATTCCTCCTCCCGAAATGCATGACCTCACATTTCCCCATATTAAACTTCATTTGCCAGGTTTTCACCCAATCTATCTATATCCCATTGCTGAATCACAATATCCTCATCAAAACATACCCTTCCCCCTATCTTTGTATCATCGACAAATTTGGAAACCTTCTTTCCTCCAGGTCATCAATGTAAATAATGAACAGTTGCAGGCCAAGAACTGATCCCTGCAGTACTCCACTAATTACATCTTTCCATTCTGAAAATGATCCATTTATTCCAGCTCTGTTTTCTATGTGACAGCCAGTTTTCAATCCATGCTAACGCTCTTCCATCAATCCCATGGGCTTTAATGTTATGCACTAGCCTCTTACGTGGCACCTGATCAAATGCCTTTAAGAAACCCAAATACAGTACATCGACAGATTCCTTTTATCTAATCTCTCTGTTACATAAGGCCATAAGACATAGGAACAGATTAGGCCACTTGGCCCATCGAGTCTGTTCCGCCATTCAATCATGGCTGATAGTTTTCTCATCTCCATTCTTCTGCCTTTTCCCCATAACCCCTGATCTCCTTGTTAATCAAGAACCTATCTATCTCTGTCTTAAAGACGTTCAATCACCTGGCTTCCACAGCCTTCTGCGGCAAAGACTTCCACAGATTCACCACTCTCTGGCTAAAGAAATTCCACCTCATCTCTGTTTTAAAGGATTGTCCCTTTAGCTTGAGGTTGTGCCCTCTGGTTCTAGTTTCTCCTACTAGTGGAAACATCCTCTCCACGTCCATTCTATCCAAGCCTCACAGTATCCTGTAAGTTTCAATAAGATCTCTCCTCATCCTTCTAAACTCCAACGAGTACAGACCCAAAGTCCTCATACGTTCCTCATTCCAGGGATCATTCGTATGAACCTCCTCTGGACCCTTTCCAAGGCCAGCACATCCTTCCTTAGATATGGGGCCTAAAACTGTTCACAATACTCCAAATGGGGTCTGACCAGAGCCTTAAACAGCCTCAGAAGTACATCCCTGCTCTTGTATTCTAGCCCTCTCGACATGAATGCTAACATTGCATTTGTCTTCCAAACTGCCAACTGAACCTGCACGTTAACCTTAAGAGAATCTTGAACAATGACTCCCAAGTCCCTTTGTGTTTCTGATTTCCTAAGCATTTTCCCATTTAGAAAATAGTCTATGCCTCCATTCCTCCTTCCAAAATGCATAACCTCACACATCCTCAAAGAATTTGAGCAGATTTGTCAAATATGATTTACCTTTCATAAAACCATGTTGACAAGGAACAAGATCCCACTGTGAAAGTACATCTGAGGGAAGAGAAATTCACTCGAGATCCCATGGTACTATTTCCAAGAGCAGGGGAATTATCTCCAGTGTTATGGTCAATATTTATGCATTAATCAATTTGACAAAAATGGGTTACCTGGTCATTATCACATTGCTGTGTGCAAATTGGCTATTGCATTTCTTACATTACAACAGTGACTACTTCAAAAGCACTTCACATGAGATGTCCTCCAGTCAGGAAACACATAATAGGCCGTGCCTTCCTGACTTCCCAGTGTCGGATTTGGGAGGTAGATGCGCTGGGGAATCCCTAGTGGAAGTTCCCAGGCAAGCATTCACCTCGCAATTGTCCAAAAGGGCTAACTTCCCCTGGACAATTGAGCTGAGCTGGGAAGATCCGACAGAGTAATTTTAAATTGCTAACTTCGGATAGTTCTGCTTGTTTTACACTCGTAGTTACTCTCTGAAAGAGTTAAAAGGGGAAAAAAAACTTCTAACTCCAGAATAACTATTTTATTGACCCAGACTGAGCCCCACACAGGCCGCACCCCACCCCCCTCATCCACACAGGATTCCCTACCAACCTGCCGCCCTCCGACCCAACTGAATCTAATCAACCCACTTCCTCCCAATCCCCCACATCCCATCCCTTAGATATTTACCTTCTGCCTTTCAATGTGGTCTTTAAACTCACCTCATTTTTCTTTGTCCAGATTATATGCAGAAGCAAGGCCATCTTCCACTGGTGTTATTTTGTGCTATTAAGGGGAAAAAAGTGTTTTTTGGAGCAAGAGAGATGTTATTGTTTGGCCTTGTGATTGCATATTGAAGGATGTGATAGTGGAGAGGGAACAGTTGAAAATGGTGGAGAAGTCAGGAGTGGTATTGAGAGAGATGTCGGGGTGCACTGATATTTACTCCTCCTTTGAATTCGTTAAACCTTTTTTAAAAATTGAGCGCAGGCCCTGAAGTTGCTTTTGGCACTGGCCTTCTTAGTCACATCTGTGCAACCCGATAGGAGCCAACTAGCATTCAGCAAAATTGAAACAAGATTAGGCACTTAAGCGTGGCTATTAGGCGATGCCCCTGAAGAGAGATGTTTTTGTGATTATTTTTTTGTGTGTGTTGGTTTCCCTAACATTCTTACTAAAACGAAATGTAATTACGGTACATGTGTATTTGCCTTTTCATTCTATTATGATAAGTTACTTAATTTTTTTTAAAAATAGACACGTTGCTCAAAGCACATTACTCCCTCCACCATATCACTAGTCACTATGGAGAAGTCCGTGAAGGAGGTTGAATTCTTGCGTAGAGTAAATGAAACAGCATGGGCTACATTACAGAAAACTGCACATGTTCAGAGGTGTAGGAAAGTTGAAGAATTGAAGGAGGAACTGGAGAGGATAAAGAGAGTCAGCTTTGTAAGTATTGAAAACTCCTAAGAAATTCTCTAGTGTTCTGTTTATTTGATAATTATATTCTTTGTGACAATGATAATAGTATATAATGAAGACTTGCTCCTTTGTTTTTCTGTAAAGATACTCCATAATGTGGGATTAGACTACACAAGCCAAGGCAATTTGAGATTTGAACTCAGATTCATGGTGAACTAGTTGATTTTGTCCTGTGCATGCATGCGTGTTAGTTATGTGCCCCATAAATACCCAACAACAACATTGCGAGATGAAAGCATTATGATTGTCGTCAGTGTATCCTGCAATCGCCTATTATTCTGTATTGTGGCCCATGATCTACTTTCTGTTAGCTGACTGGAATCATTCATGATTCATATTTACCACAGAAATTTTGTCGGGTACCTTGCTGGCTATGTGGTTTCCATCAATGAAGTCCTGCACTTCAAAAATCAAGCAACGTAGACCTGCTCTCAAGTTCAAGGGACACAAACATGGACACAGTGCCATATATAGTTTAGCCACCCAATGTTAGATCTGGCTACATTGCATCAAGTACTGTAGGTAATGTCATCTTGGAATGCAAAGATAATCCTGGCTTTTTTCTGCACCACCTTAAAATCTTTCTCCTATCCTCCACCCTGAGAATCAACAACAAATGTGAGGGGGTTGCTGATATTATTTTATCTCCAGTGTTGTGATCATCAATTCTGCTGTGGGATCCCTCCTCCGGTGAGCACACCAAGCCAAATCTCTCAAGATTCCTGCTGCCATACTTCTGAACCCATTGCTTTCTCTAGTTTCTGAGCTACCTCCCCTCACACATTTTCCAAATTCACTTTGCCCACAAGACATATCTCCTGCTTCCTTGACCAAACTTTCTAATAAATTTGAGACCCCATAACTTCCCTTCATCTTCCTGGTAGCTGACATAGAAAATGGTCCTTCATGTACAATCCTCTGCTTTTCAAAACTGGCATCATTAGCCCTCAAAAAAGCTCACTCTGAATTCTCTGGTTTTGCGAGCCTCTGTCTCCTGAAAACCTCCTTCCCCAAAGCCCCTGGGAGTATTATAGTCCCCCAAATTGGTATCCTCTCTCCTACAGTTCCATGTTTGAATCTCTGCTGTGATGAATTCTTTACAAACCAATAATATTTTTAAAATTAAATTCTAATTTCCAGCTAATAGCTGAATGGATTACAAGGTAAGATTTCACTTTTTAAGATGTTTGCTCTGATTAAATACATTACTGACTAAACTCAATTTGTGTAAGTAACTTATACCATAAACCATAGAACAGAACTTTAACATAACTGAGAAAAACCATTATCAAGTAAGCATTGAGTAGACATTCTCTGAATAGACATTCCATTCTCCTGGAACCTCTCCAAGATCATAGAATCATAGAAACCCTACAGTGCAGAAAGAGGCCATTCGGCCCATCGAGTCTGCACTGACCACAATCCCACCCAGGCCCTACTCCCATATCCCTACACATTTACCCACTAATCCCTCTAACCTACGCATCTCAGGACACTAAGGGGCAATTTTAGCATGGCCAATCAACCTAACCCACACATCTTTGGACTGTGGGAGGAAACCGGAGCACCCGGAGGAAACCCACGCAGACACGAGGAGAATGTGCGAACTCCACACAGACAGTGACCCAAGCCGGGAATCGAACCCAGGTCCCTGGAGCTGTGAAGCAGCAGTGCTAAGATGATTCCAAAAGTTTTATTTCTGTTCTTTTTCTTTGTCAGCCTGGGAATTTTTAATCTCAGAACTGTTTTTCACAGTAAGGTTCTCCCCACAACCCAGAATTTCATCCTCTGGTGCAAGTTAGGTAAATCTTCCAGCCTTGTTTTATTGTACCTTAAAGTCTCAGCCCCAAAACATAGAAACTTTATTACTGTAACACCCCCTCACAAATTTGATCTTTTCAATCTGAGCACAAGCATCATTTGCATTCCTGCATGGTGAACCCTCATAATGTCTTGCTGCCTATAGTTGTTCTCCCTCCCAGCAGACTAACGATGTGTGCACAGTTTTCAGGGATATTTTAGAAACCGTTAAAGTCCATCTCCATGGCAATGTAAATCACATGGGCCTTGTATCCAGGAAAAAAAAGATGATTAGTTATCTGAGACCCTAACTCTTTTCTATCTTGGAAGTAAATTGACAATTCAAAACACAACACACTCAACAATTTACTGGGCCATTGGAGACTCTCAGTCTATCCTCTATTAGTACACAGGCTGCTGCCATTGTCTCCAAGTGTAAACACCATGCACCTTCTGAATAAAACAATATAGGTCCCCTTTAATCTCTCAAAATCAAACCACCCAGGAAAACTTTGAAATCCATTTCATTGTGCCTTCCAGACAGAGTCCCAAAACATATGAATCTCATAATAGTAACATACCCCTGTGAGCTTTTGTAACCATTGTCCAAATTATAACTATTTATAACATTCTGCACATTCTAAGAATTAACTTACGCACACAGCACAAGTAATGATCTTGCCCCACCTTGTCACATTTTCCATCTTGCCAGCATCACTATGTTTAACTTTCACCAACCCAAATTAATGTAATAGTTAGGATTTAAAGTCCACTTGTGGTCGATTTTTAAAGTCCTTCCTCTCATATTGATGAGAATTTGTTCTGCTGTTAGTGACTTCATTTTTCAAGATGCATTGCAGTAAACGTCCTTTCTCATGACAATTAAATTTCACCATGTTTCCACGTGTTTCCACATTGTTTTATTCAGAAGGTGCATGGTGTTTACACTTGGAGACAATGGCAGCAGCCTGTGTACTAACAGAGGATAGACTGAGAGTCTCCAATGGCCCAGTAAATTGTTGAGTGTGTTGTGTTTTGAATTGTCAATTTCCTTCCAAGATAGAAAAGAGTTAGGGTCTCAGATAACTAATCATCATTTTTTTTCCTGGATACAAGGCCCATGTGATTTACATTGCCATTGTGGTCAGTGCAGACTCGATGGGCCGAATGGCCTCTTTCTGCACTGTAGGGTTTCTATGATTCTATGATCTTGGGAGAGGTTCCAGGAGAATGGAATGTCTATTGGTGTCAAGACCAACGTTGGAGTTCTGACAGTACTTTTTGCTTTTGAGTACTAACAGACCAGATGTAAATTGTCGATCCAAAATACTCTGACATAATGCTTCTTATCCCTTGTTTTTCCTTTGGAGGTTCTTTAGAAACAGATGTACATTGTCATTTACGAAGTTGACTTTTTAAAATCTGTCTCTGGATCACCCTTCTCTTTTAGAGCTATAAGTTCTTTAATGGCCATCTTTTTGAAAAAAAGCCTCTGCCTAACCAACCATCTCAGTTTTTTTTTCTTTTTTCAAGTTCAAGATTATAGTTCTCCTTTGCTTTAAAGGATCTTGTTTGAGGTTATGCAATGTTCCAATAAAAAAGCCTAATCACTTTTAATCAACTATTGCATTCTTATACATTATTTCTGCTTTTTGTCATCCCACTGTACAAACTTTGTCTGATTCCTTCTGAGCAAGCGCCAATGCTTCTTTCAGTTTCAGTTAAAACCTAGTCATTTTGCTTTAAAGCACAATTTCTTTTGTTTGTTCATTAGTCTGGAATTCTGTTGCTGTATTCTGTTTTGACACCTGTGGTTTAAGGTCTTCAGGGAGATTCACCTCTATCAGTTGGTTTTATCTCTTTACTAGCAACCTCGGGTTTCAGTTTCTCAATTTCAAAAGTTTGAGCCTTGACCCCTTCAGCACCTCTTAAGTCAAACCATTGTCTTTCACAAAAGGTTCAGAGACAGCCATATGTTTCTCAAAGTTCACTGACCTAACTTACCTTTACCCATTTCAGTGAGTTTTGTGGAAACATCCAGAGGCAGGACATGGTCTCCAGTTAGATTATTCTCCGGGATAAGATCAACATTATCGATAGGCAAATTGGACGCCACTCCCACAATAACAGACCCACTGACTACAGTGTAAATTCATTCTACAGAATGGAATGGATAAATAATTTCCACCAGTATACTTTCATTTAGTAACTGCCTCAGAGAAATTCATGTTTTTTTTCCAAACATAAAGCTTTGAGCTTTTCTGGTCGGGATTTTCTGGTTGGGCTTGTCCCAAAACCAGGAAATCCCACCTGAGGTCAACAGACCTTTCCATGGTCTGCCCTGCCTGCTACAATTTCCATGGTAGATGGGACAGAAAAATTCACCCAGTATCTCTCGGACTAATAATCTTTTTGGCTCCTTTATTGGACAAAAATGAAGTTTCTTCACTCTCAAATATTAAAGTTCCATGACCTTTTTATGTTCTGTTTTACACCCACTGCAAATATATTGGATTATGATACTTTGTCACAAACTTCATTTTCTGGAAAAACATGGATATGCCTTCCACAACCTACTTAGCTTTCAGCTTCCAGTGGTCTGCCTTCTCATGCTTTTTCTAATGAGAAAAGTAACATGTTGATCCTCTTGAATTATTTTTATCTCTCTCATTGCCTCTTGCAGTATTCTGAAAAACATCTGTCTTTTCATTTCTGCCATCTCCCTCATTAGTGTTCTGTTCACTATCACTTCTCTTATCTCCAGTTTTTGTTTTTTCAAACAAAGGTTTGCTGCCACCAACTTGTTTCTGGGCTAATTCATAACTATAAGGCAAAACTGTCATTTTCCTTAATTTGGAAACGTTATGGTTTTCTTTGGACATGGCCCTAAAGGAATACTGTTTTAATTCCTACATTTAATAACACCTCTCAAAGGTTATCAAACTTCATAGCCAATACCATCAATCAAACATCATTTCTTTTTCTCTAGCAAATTCTACATACATCTCTTCCTCAGATTTCTAAACTTTTGCTATAAATTTCTGGGACTGAGCACTGTACTCTGAAATGTATGGTTGCCTGTGGACTGTTTATCCAAAAGTGTCGAACAAACCTCCAACGCTTTTCCTACCAAATGACTTCATAATCCAATTGTCCAAGTACCATTGTAACTTTGTAGGAACCTTTTCAAATGTGGCAAAGTAAACTTCAAGCTCTTTCTCGCTGAATTTAGGAATTAGGCAAATATTCCATGCCCGATTCTATTCTTTGACGGAACCTATGGGTATTTTTCTGAGACAGACCCTAACTGAAAAGGGAAACTGACTCTCCTAATTGCTAAGGAAACAAAGACTGAAACTGAGATTGGAAGCCAAAACTTCTGGTTGAAAGTAAATAAGAGGCGACAGCTATCAGAGCTCAGGAGAAGTTGATGAGTTCACTGGTGAAGTACAAGGAAGCTAAATCCACAAGCTGAGAATAAGCAAGATTTAGTTGCTGTAGCTGCTGGTTACTTGAAGAAAATATTGGTGGATCTACACCTTTCAGACCAAGATGAGAAGATTTTGCAAACGTGCCATTTTAGGTGAAGACCATGCCCCTGGAACTCGGGTAGGTTGCATGCTGCTGTTGGCTGGGGATCAGGCTAGCTCCTAGAAGGAAAAAGGACTTCAGTGGTTCAAGAAGGCTACTCACTACCACCTGAAGGGCGACTCGGATGAGCAATAAATGCTGGCCTAGCTAGTAACACCCACATCCCATAAATGAATTAAGGAAATAAAACATAGACAGCAGCAGTTCAAGAAGGCAGCTCAGCATCACCTTCTCGAGGGCAATTAGGGATGGACATCAAATGCTGGCCTAGTTAACGGCGCCCACATCCTATGAATGAATAATAAAAAGATTTTGTCCTCAGTTGGCTCAGTATGAAATTTTATTTGATAACATTCCTGTGAAGTAATTTGAGATGTTTTGTATCGCTGCAAATATGGTACAGATTAGTAAGCTCATGGTTATGCCAGTACCTGTGGAATGCAAATCTTAATCAGCTGTCTGGAGATGTATTATCTACACTGACGTCAGCCACAAATGTGGTCTGTTCATGATACAAGTACAGAGTTTCACTCCCCAGGCTGCTAATTTTCACTGTTATCATAAGAATATAAGAACTAGGAGCAGGAGTAGGCCACCTGGACCCTCGTGCCTGCTCTGCGATTCAATAAGGTCATGGCTGATCTTTTCGTGGACTCAGCTCCACTTACCTGCCCGCTCACCATAACCCTTAATTCCTTTACTGTTCAAAAATGTATCTATCATTGCCTTAAAAACATTCAATGAGGTAGCCTCAACTGCTTCACTGGGCAGGGAATTCCACAGATTCACAGCCCTTTGGGTGAAGAAGTTCCTCCTTAAAGTGGGATTGTCCAGTCCCTTGAGTACGTCAATATCAGACGCATTCAAAATGTGACTTCTCATTGAACTGTTGTTATCCTTCCATCTGAAACATTTCAAACTTCCTTCTCGATCTTGCAACTTTAATATACATGGGTCCAATTACGACCTGCTTCCTACCTTACTACCGCGTTTTGATGTCCACCTGAAATTACACCGTATTCATCCAAATGTGACCTGGAGGAGCAAACTTAGAAATAGTCAGATACTAGATTAGTCATTGACTCACAACATGTCAACGATTTTCTCAAATCCTTTATTTATTACTGGTAGGTCATGGACGATTATGAAAGAGAAAACAAACCAGTACAAGCTGTATTTTGTCAAGCAAAGTTGGAGTTTGTGGATGATATGGTGAGTTTGAACTTGTAATACTTGAAGTTATAATGATGGCTTTTTATCACATTAAACAAGGTGCTATTCTCCCCTTTAGAGATTATCTTCAATGAATTGATAATTAAAGCAGAAACCATGACAGCATTTATAAGTAGTTAAAGTGGAAAAAGGAAATATGGGAAGAGGGCCCCCACATGGGACAAATATCTGGATCAGTTGAGCAAAATGGCTTGTTGTAACCACGCCAACATCCATGCTTCCACTGATCCTTTCCACAACTCTTTTCTTCATCAACAACTACCCTTAACCAGTCCTTGGTCAGTTTCCCAACTCTGATTTCTTTCCCTGGTATATTGGTTTAACTGAACACTTTCAATTTCATAGTCTGTAGACTAGAGTGTGCATGACATATGATAGAACTGTCCACCTCATAATCGGGCTGATTAGCTCAAACATTACTGCCGCTCTTACTCTCTCTCTGCTTCCAAGTCCAGAATTTTCCTGCCTTGTCATGGTGGGACTCACTACGGGAGGTTCAGTGGCCCAGTCAAAAGTCAATTGACTTTCGGCACGATCAGACAATCCTGGAGGTAGACAGAAAATCCTGTCCTAAATCTTTTGTGTATCTCCAGATCATCCAATGGAACATGTAAAACACACAATACGTTTCTCCAACTCGATGCCTACCTTTCTCCACCCGCACTTTGAACCCTAATTTTTGAGGGACCTTGGAGTGAATGTCCACAGATCCCTGAAGGTAGCAGGACAAGTTTATAAGGTGGTTAAGCAAGCATATATGGAATTCTTTAACTTATTAGCTGAGGCATAGGATATTCAAACAGGGAGGTTTTGCTGGAACTATATAAAACATTAGTTAGACTACATTTGAATATTGTGTGTAGTTTTGGTCACATCATTACTGGAAGGATGTGATTTCATTAGAGAGGGTGCAGAGGAGGTCTATGAGGATATTGCCAGGACTGGAAAATTGCAGCCATGGGGAATGATTGGATTGGCTGGATTTATTCTCCTTGGAACAGAGGAGGCTTACAGAAGATTTGACTAAGATGTACAAAATTGAGAGGAACCTGGATACAGTGAATGGGAAGAACCTGTTTAATTCAGCAGAGAAGTCAGTGACTAGGGAGCATAGATTTAAATTGATTGGCAGAAGAATAAGCAGGGAGATGAGGAAAAATATTTTTACCCAGAGGGTTGTGAGGGTCTGGAATTCACTGCCTGATAGGATAGTAGAGGCAGAAATCCTCAACTCGTTAAAAGTTGTCTGGCTACGTACCTCAAGTGCTGTTAAAACTTTTCATCTTGCACTCATCAGGACAGACGCAAGGATACCAAATTTCAAAGGGAGCAACAACTTATTCTGCAAGATGAAAAGGATGCTGATTGATTCACAAATGGACTCTGGTTGAGGTGCAGCCATGGAAAATGTAACAGGGAACAGTTATCCTCTAAGCTGGTGTTTAAATTCAAAAAAGACAAGTCAGTTCAAATTGGTCAAGGTTTAGTTTAGGGAATGCACCAGGGGGGTAGAGTTCTCATGATTGCCTCCAAATGTATCAGCAATGAACCATAAGTAGAATGGGAAGAAGTAGTAGTTCCTTTTCTGAATGGTACTAGCTTTCTAAAAAGGGTGGGACCCAGTGGATCCAGACTCTGCCCTATCTCCCTTAACCCCTGCTAACATTGCTTTGGTATCATGCTCCATGATCGTGCAGTTTGTGGGTCACTGGACTTCGAATGTACGATGTCAATGGAGTGATCAAAAACAGATTCACACAGGAGCTCTTGAATGCAAGTGCTGTTTATATTCTCAGAGAGGTCATCTGACAATGAAGAGAAGATTTAAAGAAAAAAATGCATTAACTTCATTTAAACTTAGACATTTTTGGTATTAAGCATGAAATTCTTTAATATTTTTAACAATTGAAAAATGTATAACTCTTCAAATGTCTGTTTATTTCAGGACGAACTGAAGGAAGCTTTGTTGGATTCAATTGAACGGCAAATGTATCAAAACCAAGTGACTATTTTTATTGTTGGTTATCAGGAAGTTTGTGGTGAAAGACGTTTAATACTGTCTCATCTTAATGAGGTAATAAATAGAAGTATGCAATTTCACTGCACTTTTCAGCTACTGTACACATTATATTAGGGATTAATTATTATAGTAATTATTATAGGGAGAAATGTTTTCACCCGGTGGTTGTGATGCGCATAGGAAATGGTTATTGGAAAATTGCATAACCCAAGTCCATTGTCTAGACTGGAGCTATGTTCCTGGTATGTGCCCAGAGCGCCGAAGCAGGAAATCTCTCCTTATACATGTATTTAGGTGAAGTTCAGGTTTATAAATGAGATGAATGTTCTAAACATTCAATGGAGAACTAATAGACCGGATAATGTAATCTAGCGAGTGTGTAAATAGGGAAGGTTAGTTTGGCGTTCGCTGTTTGATTTTTGCATTTTTAATTAATCCTCCATATTTTTATTTTATTTATCCTCCCATGGACTATGTATTATTATCTGTAAAGTATGCACGGACGTAAAACTAGACAGCTTGCCTTTACAGGTGTATGCACCTTCCTACCTGGTTTTCCTCTTGTGTACTGTATCCAGACAATCCAGCATTGGGAAACCTGCTCCTCCATTAATATCTTGATCAAGATATAAACAAATATTATTTTGTTCTTGTTTTCCTTCAGTTTTTCAGTAAGCATATAGGTTTCTTCATGTCAGAAGAAGAACATCTGACTGAACTTGATGAGTTTGAATATGAAGAGGTTTCTGAAAGGGTATGTTTTCTAATGGTCCTAGTAATTTCTTAAATCAAAAGACAGTTCCTATTTGCTGTTTAAATGTTAACTCTTTTACCTTACTGATTTAAGAACATACCCACTACGAGATGACTAACATGAGCATCATGTGATTAAAATTAGCTGTCAGATTTGAAATCGATGCTTAATGGATATTTAATCCATGGGCTAATTATCTGTTTGGTTTCGGAGTAGGGAGTAAGTCCTAGAAATTGTGAATCAGATCTGATCTAGGCATCTTTATACAGCAATTGAATGTTTTTATAACAGATTATAGAATTTAGTTTGCATTGACTCAGACTAAATTATGATAAATGACCCTTTTCAGAAAGGAGGAGACTTTTAGTTCTCAAGGTAGTTGATGTTTTCATTATTATTAAGAAAAGTGACAAAGATGATTAAAGCAAATTGTTCACCTATGATGAAGGATGCAAATACTAGGGCTAAAAGTTAACAATTAGAAAATTAGGAAGAAGAAACAAAGTCAGGTGGAATTTCTTATCAATCACAGCGTAATAAAATCCTGGCATAAATCATAATGGGAAGAGTTAGATATATGTATTGGCGAAAGAAAAAGAGGGATATAGTGAGAAATTGGGTAGACTGTTAATCTTTGAAAAGCAAGTGAATCTTCTGGGCCCTTTCTTCTTCCCAAAATATCTTACCTTTAAAATGGCAAATAAAGTAATTTCTTGTGTTGGGAAAAGAGCAAAAGCACTGATTCGGATCATAGATTTTTGAGGTTGATGCCTATAAATTAACTCTTTAGAATGTTCACTATTTTTCCTACCGATTACATCCTTCCAGAAACCATTGAATCTGTGTTTCTTCTTGCATGTTAAAAATGATATTGTTTTTCTGAAGGTGGATGAAGCTCTTTCTTCTGCTCAGCATGCGACTCAGCACTTAGCAGGTCTGAATCAGGAGATAATAAACTACATTAATACTGCAGTCTCAAACAAGGATAATAAGAAGTAAGTGCTATAATCACTAAAGATATGGTAACATTCTGTTTGTCCTTTTATTGATGTGTGCCCAAATAACCGTAACAATCGCAGTTTACTAAAATTGAAGGCAAATTTATGTTTCAAAAACTGGGGAATTTTTGTCAGCTCCTGGAGGCTTCTAAAACATTCTTTAAATATTTATGGTCTCATAGGTGATTACAAAGGTGCCTTTGTGTCATAAATCAGATTTAAACAAGTTAATATATCCCACATCTGGATGATGTTAAAACCAGGCAGCCATAGCCAGGAAATCCTTAATGGAGGTTAAAGGTGTTCTCACATAAAGGTGAGCCCAATAGGCTGTGGGACAGTGTTTTCTAACTGTGCCTCACAGTGCATCATAACTCTGTTTATAGGTCTTTATTTCTATAAGTATTCATTCCACATCCTCCACAAATCATGGGAATTTAGTCTAGCTTGTTAAGAGAAAACACATGCAAAGCACACACATGAAAATGTCATCACTGAGCTGTATATAACTGGTCCTGCAAATCAACCTCTACACCAATGTTTTATAAAGCCCCAGAGCCAATTTGTGTGACCCCAGCTAAGTTCTTTCTAATCAAGTTGCAAACATTTGAATAAAATCACTAGCCCTTTGGTAGCTTTCGCTAGGATTTTTCGCACAGAAAATCAAACATTCTGTTATTTAAACATCCGGTCTGTTTTTTCTCTCTTCTTTAGGATTCCCAAGAACCAAAGGTATTAACACCAGGTGATAAACCTCCAGCAAAATATACTTATCTGTGTTTTTCAAAGCATGACTATAAAAAGAAAAATAGCTGTTCCCCTAGATCAAATTTTAACACCAGATACTTTGGCTAACATAGAGAGAGCAAATAAAGTAGGCAAAACAATTAGCAAATAAGGAGCTAATGTACAAATTGCAATTTTACATCAGTATGGAATATATTTCTCAATTTTCCCATTTATTATATTTTTTGCATTGAAACTGGATTATGTACTACCTCCATCGTTGGTTCAGGACATCTGAACTAAAAGGACGCATCTAACTTGGCCCTATGAGGCTCCTGGAAGGACTCGTAGCCTGAATTTTTTTGTCCATTGGCTGCGGGCGCTTGGCAGACCTGGAAGCAGGTGAAAATGTGCTTCCGACCATGGTTGGCCTCGGAAAGTGATTTCTCGCTGGCTGGCAAGTTAACAGGCAGCCAGCGTGAAACACACTGGGAAGGGCTGAATGCTGCTGGGGAGATTGGGAAGAGGGCATGTGCTGAGAAAAGGGAATGTGCAGGCTGATGTTTCCAATGTGCTCCCTCAGGGGAACGGTCACTGTGGAGCTGTCTCAGGAAGCTGCAGACCTGTACAAAATAAATTGTGATGGAAAAACTATGCAAGGGGTGTCTAAGCAACACACTCAAACTGAAACCTCAGTCCCCTGACATGTTTTAAAATTTTGCTTCAGCCTGGACAGTTCCTCCAGGACTGAGGTTGAAGCTAAAACATAAAGGCTGTCTGGCCAATCGGCCCACTGCCAACTATAAAAGTAGATGGGCCATGTCAAATTATGTTCAGTTGTGCCCTAATGGGTTAAATTGCCTGCTTGGTTATCAGTGGACATGCTTCTGACTCTCGTGCATGCCCGCCACATGAAACAGTGAGTGCACAATGATGCCCGGATGTGCGCCCGATGCCTCCTTGAGCGATTTCACATGCTTCCGGGTCAGGTGCACACCTGCCCAAACCATGTAAAATTCTAGATAATCAGTGTTGTCACAAAGCAACACCAGACGTACCAGTAAGCTACGCACTCGTGTTCATTTTGTGTTCCACAAGAAGCACTCTGCTCTAGAGATCATTGATCCAGATGAATTGTAATGCATAAAATCAATATTATTTCAATGATGCTAATAGATATATTTACCTTGGAGAGGAAATACTCTCCGTAGACCTTTCTTCTTCTTTAGGGTAATATAAATTAGAGATGGTATGCTGGGAGTAGCAGGCCCTGTGCAGAATGGTTTTGACAGTCATGTACTTTACTGTAGCATTCTTAATTGTTCCATCATCTACTTACTTCCTTCCTTCTCACCAGTATATTGATAGTTTTGTAAAGGTAAATTGGAGGATCAACAGAACAGGTGAATGGGAGCCATTAAGTTGTTAACATTTGAGTCTAGTGGTGTGTAAAAGCAGGATTGTGCTGTCACAGCAGACATATGTAATATTTGTGCTTGCTGATCAGAATTACACAGGCATGCAGCCATTGTTACTCATGCTACTGATTGGCTGAAAGGGTAGATAAATGGCGAGCATGTATTATGCAAAGTACAGCAGCCATGCTTTGTGAAAGGGAGGTGCATTCTGCAGACATCAAAGAAACCGTTTGAAAGTAGAAACATGGCTGAAGCAAATGTTGAGAGAGCGCAATAGTTATCAAATATGACATTGGAGACTTTGATGCAGGAAGGTGACAGGAGGCAGAGACGTACCCTCTTCCACCCAGGATGCAAGAAGCCCTTCAAGGATCAGCTCCAGTAACAGTGGGAAAAGATTGCAGAGGTATGTGTTGCCAGGAGACTAGCATCCAGGACTGCAAGCAGGAAAATGTTCAATAATTTCACCAGAATTGTAAGGAATAACCTTTGCTCCTCTGCTTCCCTTCACTCTCCAGTAATCACTGCACCACGCCTCACCATATTTCCTTCTCATACTCATGCACTCAAGACAATTACAACCCTCATTTGCCCATCCACTGCCCATACCCTGGGTTCAAGGCTTGAGTTGTGGCTGCAGTATGTAACAATCTCTCTGATTAACTTCGCTGGAAAAGTGAACGTGATGGAGATATTGCTCCTGAGTAAGGTTAATGTAGGTGCCCCCTGAATATTCACTGTGATTATGGCGTCTTATAAGTTGCCCCCCTGCTCCCTCTTCTGGCAGCTGCTCCTGTTCTCTGATGTCTTTCTCATGTTTCATCCTTCAGCCTCAAAGGCAGCAGAATACCAATGGTGCCAGCCCAAAGTGAAGTGCAGTATTAGAAAAATGCTGCTCTGCTTTGACAATATGAACTTTTCAGCACAACAACAGGCACCGCAAATGTACTAAAGCTTACCAGCAGCCTGAAAGAAGAAACTAGCATTAAGCGCTGCTTAATCCTTTTAAATATTACTGATGAGGGGGCCTTCCTGCTGAGTAATGATCCAATGTGCTGTGTGAGTTCAGCACTTGACAAGTGAGATGATGGAGCATTCAAAAATTGTACTGGGTCCTATGAGAAGCTCGACCCTCATTTAAATAAAATAATAAGGACGGCCGTCCTGACACCAGCACCAGCAGCTGACGGGCTCCCAGGACTGGATAACATGTGCATGTTTACTGTCTAGATTGAGATCTTAGTTAGCCAATTGGCATCAGAACACTGGCACTGCTCAGTCTAATTCATAAGCCTTGATCTTGAAAGTTTTACTATAAGGTTTTTGGCTGTAGTAATTTAATCTCCTCAATCATCCACTGCTGAACCTTCATGAAAGTTTGTTTTTCCCTTTTATACACCTAAGGTTCAGAGAACATAATAGACAATGTAATCAGCTTCACTTTCTAATCTGTTCTGACTGACCTCCTGTGGCTATCATAAAAGATATACTGTTACATTTTTAAAAAGCCTGCCAATATTGTTGATCAAGTACACTTAAGCATGCCTGATCTTGTTTAGCATTGTATGTTGCACAAACATAGCTTGAGAGACTATGTTGAATTTTTCAACATTAATTATCCACCATAACATTCCCCTCCTTTTTCAAATAAATATATTTCACATTTTAATTGTATGGTTTCCAAATGGTGTCAGCATATTTCCCATCATGTTGTTCACAGTGGATGAAATGATTCAAGCTGCAAATCACAGGTCTGTGCTGGTGATGGTGCTAAGGAAATCCAGACACTGGAAAATGGTGGCCCAATTACTTTCGGCCTCTCTTGGCATGGTGAGCCACACATAGAAGGGTGCTAGTGCAAGTGTGCCATTTGTGCACTGGAAGCATGCAGAGTGAGCAGATCTTAACATCAAATTTCTACCTAAGTGGAATCTTCTGGAGTTGCGGGCAACATTGCCAATATATCATAGTTTCCCAAGAATGACTGCACCTGGGGGGCAACTGAGGCCCTGTGCACCAAGAGAGGGAACTTTATTAGTAGGATGAATGGACACATAGCTTTGTCGGAGTGGTGGGATTCTCCATGAGCAGGGAGCTATTGACTGCATGAATGTGACTCTGCAGCCCCACATATGTACCAGAACTGCAATTCGTTCCACTCCCTTAACCTGCAGTTGGTGTGTGACCATGTTAGTGAATGCTCACTATCCAGACGGCAGTTATGCACTTCCATCCTGTGTTCACAGAATCATAGAAACCCTACAGTGCAGAAGGAGGCCATTCAGCCCATTGAGCCTGCACGGACAACAATCCCACTCCAGGCCCTATCCTCACAACCCCACACATTTACCCTGCTAATCTCTCTAACCTACACATCCCGGGACACTAAGGGGAAATTTAACATGGCCAATCAACCTAGTGTTAGTCAACCATTGTGTTAGTCAACCATTTTGACCACATTGAACCACCACGACCTGGTGGTTCAATATGGTTCTAGATTCAGATGATGATACCTTTGACAATGTGATACTCCCTCAGAATTGCACTGAGGAAACAGACTAGATTTTGTGTACAGACTTACTGGGAGTTGAACCCTGATTCAAAGATTGAGAGTTCTCCCTGTAAATCGAGGCTGACGGCTTTAATCTGTGCCTTCTGGTTCTGCACAACTTTCCTCAACTGCTGGAAACTCTGTTTCTATATACTTATTCCTTCATAATTTTAAATACTACTATCAAATTGCCCTGTAATTGTCCCAGATCTAAGAAATCAGCCTCATTTTTCAATTGTTCCACTATCTTTGTATTTAGTCACACAGGCAGCATTTAGTCACACAGGCAACATTCTCCCCATATATGAAACCAAAAGCTGTATCCAGTACTTCAATTAAAGTCTTAGTAAGATTTCTATACACATTCACTAGTGCATCTTGACTTTTATATTGTGTAACTCTTACCATAAAACACAACATTTTCTTGGGCACATTTTTAGAGATGATAGATTCCCTTTGATCCCTCAGGTTGGTGGTCATTATTTATTTTGGAGCCTTTTGACAGTGAGTGTCAACATGGGTAATTGTGGGGCAAGAGGCCATCACCGCACAGCCTTCTTTCCTTACTTTATGTTCAGTCCAGAGCACTTTAAACAGTGGTCCTTGCTTAGAATACGTAATCAGAATTTCCTCCTTTCCTTACCCATGAGTTCCAATTTCAGCACCTGAGTCCTGCCTCGTCTGAGATTAGGAAATTCTGTATAAATAAAAGATTAAACATAGAAGTTCAGGATCTGTATAGCTCAGCTGTCAACTGGATAAGCTCACTAAGCTCTGGAAACTAAATATTTATTCTTTTTGTGTGAATCCAGGCTGTTAATATTGATAAGTTATTCAACTATGCAAGGGATCAATAGCTGCGCTTAATCCTGCCTTTATCTGACATCATCTACACACCTTTTAATAGGGCCATTGGAAAGCAATTGAGAATAGGAAACAGTAATAACTCATCCCCCCCCTCTCTCCCCCCCCCCCCCCCCCCCCCGCCCAACTCTTAGTCCAGTGATAATTCAACCCTCACTGTTGCTTCAACTGCTTTCAGCTAATCTGCACTGACTTTCCTGCTTTGAATGGCAAGTGCCACATTATGTAGTCAATTTAGTTTTAAAAAAATACTTTACAGAGTGGTTCTAGATTCTAATCCAGTTCAGTCTGTCAATATCTCTTTGGCTGGTAAGGGTTTTCTTTGGAATAGGTTTGGGCAACATCATCTAAGCTGCTCGCTGGGATGGGTTCATCACACAAAAATGTTCTATCATTTGACATAAAATAATATCGTAAGGAATTTGAATATTGAAGTAAATTTAAGATTCTGAAGAAGAGTCAAACGGACTCTTCAGCTGCCACTAAGCTCTTGCCTACTGAAAGCTGACAAGCACCTGAATCTTCCCAGATCCTGTACATCCAGAGTTAATTTTAAACTCTGTTTCTCACTCCATAGCTGCTGCCAGCCCTACTGAGTTTATCCAGCATTTTCTGTTCTTATTTCAGATTTCCAGCATCCACAGTATTTTGCGTTAACATTATTATCATTGAAGTGAAGGTACATTGTTAAGCCAGAAGAGGAAGAACTTTAGCAATATTTTGGTCATGCTATGCCTGATCTGGGTATAGAAAGTGAAAAAAAATTTCACTCTTTAGGACTAAGATTTGAAAGATTTCCCAAAATGAATTGATGGAAACCTCTTTTTAATTGGATTTTGGAAACTCCACAAAATTGGACAGAACATTTAAATTGAATAGTTTTAAAAAAGGTAATTGACCTGAGATATTGGGTGAAATTTAAATAACTCAGGGGTGATGGGCTTAGAGGCTGTACTTCATGGAGCTGTCAGAGTATTCAGTCTGTATGAAGACAGCATTTGTTCAGACAGGTGGTGTTAGAGCTTTGCACAATGCTGAAGGATGATATGAAGCCAATGGGATCTGGCATAGATCAGCTAGAAAGTCAATATCTTTTCCCAAAGGTAGGGGAGTCTAAAACTAGAGGGCATAGGTTTAAGTGAGAGGGGAGAGATACAAAAGGGTCCAGAGGGGCAATTTTTTCACACGCAGGGTGGTGAGTGTCTGGAACAAACTGCCAGAGGTAGTAGTAGAGGCAGGTACAATGTTGTCTTTTGAAAAGCATTTAGACAGTTACATGGGGAAGATGGGTATAGAGGGATATGGGCCAAATGAGGGCAATTGGGACTAGCTTCGGGGTTTTTTTTAAAAAAGGGCGACATTGACAAGTTGGGCCGAAGGACCTGTTTCCATGCTGTAAACCACAGCACTTATTGATGACACCAGCAATGGATTTAAATAAGATACACGGCAATAATATTCTACAACACTTTTCCAACGCCCTCCTTAAATTTCAACTCCCCCTTAAAGACTGAAAAATATAATGAAACTAATGCCTTAATTATATGTCAGTCTTTCAGGAGCTTTGTGACTATGCTGTGACCTGTGCAGTATCACTGATCCCTTCAACTCTGGTGATGCTTGACTTAATTCAGCTAAACTTGTGGATGCAGGTGTGGGTTGAGTGTCTGTGCATGAGTGCACTGGAAGTCTTGGTACAATAAGAACCACTTCTTCTTGAATTTCCACAGCAGCATTTCCTTCTATTGTATTATCTGGAACTTTTGTTGTCTGAGTCATGGTATAGACCAATTCGATCTTGGTCTCTGCGAAAACTCTTCCATTGTTCAATTTCACCACCAAAGATAGTAGACTACTTTGGTTAAGAATACAACCAGATAGCCAGTGCTGGTTACTGCCACAATTCCTGATATAAACACAATCAGTCGGGTTAAAACGTCTCTCCCCTTGGCATGATAAAGAACAAAGAAAATTACAGCACAAGAACAGGCCCTTTGGCCCTCCAAGCCTGCACCGACCATGCTGCCCGACTGAACTAAAAAACGCCTACCCTTCCGGGGACCGTATCCCACCATTCCCAGCCTATTCATGTATTTGTCAAAACGCCCCTTAAAAGTCACTATTATATCTGCTTCCACTACCTCCCCCGTCAGTGAGTTTCAGGCACCCACCGCCTCTGTGTGGGGGGGAAAAAAAACTTGCCTCATGCATCTCCTTTAAACCTTGTGCCTCGCACCTTAAACCCAAGCCCTCTAGTAATTGATTCTTCCACCCTGGGAAAAAGCTTCTGACTATCCACTCTTCATGCCCCTCATAATCTTGTAGACTTCTATCAGGTCGCCCCCTCAACCTCAGTTGTCCCAGTGAGAACAAACCAAGTTTCTCCAACCTCTACTCATAGCTAATGCACTCCATACCAGGCAACATCCTGGTAAATCTTTTCTGTACCCTCTCCAAAGCCTCCACATCCTTCTGGTAGCCATGATGTGGAGATGCTGGCGTTGGACTGGGGTAGGCACGGTAAGTCTCTCAACACCAGGTTAAAGTCCAACAGGTTTATTTGGTAGCACAAGCTTTCGGAGGGCTGTCCCTTCATCAGGTGGCTGACTCACCTGATGAAGGAGTAGCGTTCTGAAAGCTCATGCTACCAAATAAACCTGTTGGACTTTAACCTGGTGTTGTGAGACTTCTTATTGTTACCCATCCTTCTGGTAGTGTGACGACCAGAATTGAACACTATATTCCAAGTGCGGCCTAACTAAAGCTGCAACATGGCTTGCCAATTTTTAAATTCAATACCCCGGCCGATGAAGGCAAGCATGCCATATGCCTTCTTGACTACCTTCTCCACCTGCATTGCCACTTTCAGTGACTTGTGTACCTGTACACCCAGATCTCTGCCTATCAATACTCTTAAGGGCTCTGCCATTTACTGTATATTTCCTATCTGTGTTAGACCTTCCAAAATGCACTACCTCACACTTGTCCGGATTAAACTCCATCTGCATCTCTCCGCCGAAGTCTCCAACCGATCTATATCCTGCTGTATCCTCTGATGGTCCTCATTGCTATCCGCAAATCCACCAACCTTTGTGCCGTCTGCAAACTTACTAATCAAACCAGTTACATTTTCCTCCAAATCATTTAAATATATATTACAAACAGCAAAGGTCTCAGCACTTAACCCTGAGGAATGCCACTTGTCACAGCCCTCCATTCAGAAATGCATCCTTCCACTGCTACCCTCTATCTTCTATGACCGAGCCAGTTCTGTATCTACCTTGCCAGTTCACTTCTGATCCCATGCGACTTCACCTTCTGAACTAGTCTGCCACGAGGGACTTTGTCAAAGGCCTTACTGAAGTCCATGTAGACAACATCCACTGCCCTACCCTCATCAATCATCTTCGTCACTTCCTCAAAAAACTCGATCAAGTTAATCATGTCCCCTGCTTTTTTGTCTCCTTCCCCCTTTTGCTTTGACATCTGGATGTAGCAGATCCAGGTGAGACTGTGATCTTCTACTCATCAATAACTCAGCTGGTGAGAGTCCCGTTGTTGTTTGTGATGTTGTCTAGAAAAATTAGACACTTTGACCAGTTTGTGTGTCTCAAACACTTTACCCAGGTGCCCTTATTTACGAGATGAACAAAAGGACAACTCGTGGTTCAACCAATTTTATTAACAAGTTCAATAAATATTAACACAGTTACTTTTCCCAACTTATCTTAACTCTATTTGCCTAAGATTTTAATACTACCCATACCGATGAACTTGACCGAACTACGGGTCCAATTCTCAGCCTCAGCCATCTGAGTCCTTGTCTTTGAAGGTGATTCTTGAACACCCTCTTCAGTCCGTCTCTAGGTTATTGCCGCGTCTTATCTATAGTCTTATTCACTGCGGGTCATCCCAAGTCTTTTCTGGGTGTGGCCTCTGGTGTCTCTTTTTCCCCTTCTTCATGCCCTTCCAGAAGGTTCTCTGGCTTCCACCCAATGGGGTGGCACGGTGGCACAATGGTTAGTACTACTGCCTCACAGCGCCAGGGATCCGGGTTTGATTCCTGGCTTGGGTCACTGTCTGTGGAGCTTGCAAGTTCTCCCTGTGTTTGGGTTTCCTCCAGGTGCTCTGGTTTCCTCCCATAAGTCTGAAAGGCGTGCTGGTTGGGTGCATTGGCCATGCTAAATTCTCCCTCAGTGTACCCGAACAGGTGCCGGAGTGTGGCGACTAGGGGATTTTCACAGTAACTTCATTGCAGTGTTAATGTAAGCCTATTTGTGACACTAATAAAATAAATTAGGTTTCTGGGCAGAGGGTGCAGCATCCAATGAGGTTGTAAATTCCTTATCTGGAGGATACTAGATGCACTCCAGGTGACCTTCGCAAGGTATGCATATTCCACGTAATGCCCCTCAAAAAGGTCATGGCAGGAACTCTAAGCACCAGACAGTCCAGCCAAAACTTAGGAATACACAACTATCTGCCAAATATGGTCAGGTTCGAGTCCTCCCAATCTCTGCTGCAGGGCAATGCCCTGGCTTGCCTTGACCTGTGTTGTTTTTAGCCTTGGCCTGTCTGGGTTCCAGTGATACTTGCAGTAGGAGCTGTTTGCTGTAGTAGTTTAATTTAGTGTGTCCAATTGTTCTTGGGCCTACGACTCAGACCAATGGCCACCTGGCCACAGTCCCTCCTCTTGATCCAGTAAGTATCAGCAAACTGGATCATACAATTCTAACCAAATTCCTGCATGGACAAATACCAGAGTCTCAGACAAACAGTCCTAATCCCTAACCCAATATATATATATTGTGATAACACCATAAATACAAAATTGAACATGCCATACATGCAAAATTAATTCCTACAAAATGTTTCTAAATACAGAGTGTAAAAGAAATGACATGTTACTGAGTGAGGGTCCTTAATACATTCCTTGGTCATGGTGTGGGATCATTTTGTCTATGTCCAAACGCCGTGTTAATTTCTTCTTCCTTCCAGCGGATTAGCTTTATTGCAAGGACGGTCAAATAGATGTGAGCAGGATGAATATTATAGTTAATGGAGTTTAGAAGGATGACGGGAAATCTCATTGAAACAGAATAATCAAAGGCCTGGATAGAGTGGATGTGGAGAAGATGTTTCCATTAGTAGGAGAGACTATGACCCGAGGGCACAGCGTCAGAGTAAAGGGACAACCCTTTAGAAACGAGATGAGGAGGAATTTCTTCAGCCAGAGGGTGGTGAATCTATGGAATTAATTGCCACAGAAGGCTTTGGAGGCCAGGTCATTGAGTGTATTTAAGACATAGATAGATACGTTCTTGATTGGTAAGGGGACAAAAAGTTACAGGGAAAAGACTGGAGAACGGGGTTGAGAAACACATCAGTCATGATTGAATGGCAGCGCAGACTTGATGGGCCGAATCGCCTAATTCTGCTCCAATGTCTTATGGTCTTATAGTTAGGTACGACAGGAGGTGAACCCATGGGTGTTTGAGCCCCAATCCTAAAAATCCTCCCACCATGTAGTGACTCTGATTTCACTAATGTTTCTTTTAATTTCCCTGTTGGTTGCATTACTTTAACGAAGGTCTTGGGTGCAGTGGCCAATTGTGTCCGAATTGGTTGCAATTTTTCTGGCAGGAATTTGATGCTGGTGTCATATTTTTCAAAGTATTCTCCCATAGCCTGTCTGAGTTCCTCACTTGTGTTTTAAACCACTTTCTCTCTCCTATGTATGTTTACTAATTCAATTAAACCTATTCTAGCGAGTATGTGTAGCCTGGTGCAGGAAGTGGTGTTGGCGATGTTGCATGTTGACTTCCCATACTGATATTGTTTTTGTGAGGTAGTGACACAATATTTTCCTTCTCCCCGATAGACTGCTCGGGTGACATCAATTTCGATAGTGCAGTTTAGATCAGTACTTGTCCTGAATCCCCACAGGGCGTGTTCATTCAAACACTGGATATGGACACACAACTGCCCTGTCCATTTGTTCACCTTTATCCAAGGTGGTGCCTATGAGCATCCCCTCTTTCTCACCCACGTTTGGCAGGGTTCCTTCGTATCCCATCCACATTCCCCTTTGTATGATTCCAATATTTTTTGCCTTCAAAGTCTTTCAACCCAACTTTATTATCCAGAATTACAGGAATCCCTCACACCATTCCCGGTGCTGTCCCCGGGGTTCCTCTGCAGCTATCATTAAACCAGACCCTAGTCAGCTGTTGCAATTGGCAATTTGTGATATATGGGTGACTTTTTCCAAATAGGTTCTTCATATCCTGCATTACCTGGGTGGTGAAATTAGTGCCACAAGAGAGACCCTACCAAGTGAAGATTTGTTGCACTAGAATATTTGCCATGGCTTTGGCAGTATTACTTTGGGTAGGGAAGGCCTCTACCCATTTACTAAAAGTGTTGATTACGGCCAGTATATGTTTGTAACCTCCTGTGCAGGGCAGTCGGGGACCAGTATAAGCAATTTGCAGATTTGTCCAGGGGCCCTCTACTGGTCAGCTATATCTCAGTTCATCTTGTGGGCATACCTATTAGGATACCTATCAAGACTTTTAAAATTTTAACAGGATTAGACAGGGTAGATGCAGTGGGGATGTTCCTGATGGTGGGGGAGTCCAGAACCAGGGGTCATAGTCTGAGGATTCAAGGTAGACCATTTAGGATGGAGGTGAGGAGACATTTCTTCACCCAAAGAGTGGGGAGCCTGTGGAATTCATTACCACAGGAGGTAGTTGATGCCAAAATATTGAATGTATTCAAGAGGTAGCTGGATATAGCACTTGGGGTGAATGGGATTAACGGTTATGTGGAAAAAGCAAGATTAGGCTATTGAGTTGGATGATCAGCCATATTGTAATGAATGGCAGAGCAGGCTCGAAGGGCCGCCTCCTGCTATGCTATCTTCTATGTAAGTGGAACTGATCCACTTCAAATCAGCCACGATCTTATTGAATGGCGGGGCAGGCTTGAGGGGCTAGATGGCCTACTCCTGCTCCTATTTCTTATGTTTTTATGTTTCTGTGATTGTTTTGGGTGCAGATTATGTCATTATCAACATAGTGCTGTACTTCCTTACCCATACCTGGCCACAAGCACAACCCCTTAATCTGTTCACCTGTGACTCTAGCCCCTTGATAGCCTTGGACATATTGGCACAATTAAATAATTTGGTTGCGGTCCCTAGCTGGCACCATGTACCAGCCATACTGGACTAACTGTCCTTCACTCTGATTATATCTCACCACCTATTAAAGGAGATGGGGTGTGCTCCTTTTTGAATCTGTTTATAGAGTCATAAGGTCCTCATCGCTGCTCTCGACGTTGTATAAAGTCTTCCACATTACTTTGGTTCACTGCGACAGCATCAATCTGCTTGGTAATCAGGGATTGTCATGGTTCTCTTCCCAGGCCCCTTGTTTGGCCAATTCATCAGCCCTCGCATTCCCTGCCGGGAAAGATCTATGGTGTGCCCAAACCTTAATGTTCCCCTATCCTCTCTGCTGCGCAGTTAGAAAAAGATATTTTAACAGGGGCGTGGATGGAAGGAGTTTCCCCTCTGCTGACACAAATCCCCTAACTTCCCACAGTGGCAAAAGTCAGTTAAACTATTACGGACATACATGCTGTATGTCTGTCGGGAACTTGTTCAGGTGGCTTACCACGTATGCTCTGGCCGCTAGCTCGGCAGCCTGGGTTTGTGGGAAGTTTTAAGGCTATCTCCATCAGGGCCTTGCCTCGCTGATCTTCCACATAAATGCCACACCCTGTCTTTCTGCTCCCATCCTCCACCGTAGAGGATCCGTCCACAAAAACTTTCAGGGCTTGTTTCCCTGCTTATCAATTCTCTTGGGTCCTGTCTCCTTCTCCTTCGAGATACGAAACTGAAATAAAAACCTCAAGGGCTTGGTCACGAAAGTATCACCTGCCATTCTCTTCAATCCTTCCTTCAATATCTGAACAGCTTACTCTGCCAAACCATTTGAAGCTGGATGAAAAGGCGTGGTATGCATATGGCATTTCCATTTATTTGCATGATTCACTCATAAATGTCAGAAATTATCAGAAATGAGAGAGTTCAATAAGCCATGAGATGCAAAAACTTCTTGTAGCTTCTCTATGGTACTGGGGGTTGTAATGTTGCTCGTGATGTATACTTCTAACCACTTAAAACGTCCATCCACAATGGCTAAAAACATATAACCCACGAAAGGATCTGTAAAATTCTCCATGAAGTTTCGATGAAGGATGATTGGGCCACTTTAAAAGAAGTAGTGGTGCTGGTGGCTCCATCTTCTGGTTAAACTGACATATAGAACATGATTTCACTTTGTTCGCCAAAGCCTGGTCCATATTAGGCCACCAAACATATAACCTGGTTAGACCTTTTTCATTCAAGAGGCACCTGGATGAGCCTCATGAATTTTGATGAACAAAGAATATTACTGCACTAGAACAGGCCTTTGGCGCACCAAGCCTGTGCTGACACATGACCCCTTTCTAAACTAAAGACCTTTTAAGAACATAAGAACTAGATGCAGGAGTAGGCCATCTGGCCCCATGAGGCCTGTTCCACCATTCAATAAGACCATGGCTGATCTTTTCGTGCACTCAGCACCATTTACCCACCCACTCACCATAACCCTTAATTCCTTTACTGTTCAAAAATCTATCTTTGCCTTAAAAACATTCAGTGAGGTAGCCTCAACTGCTTCACTAGGCAGGAAATTCCACAGCTTAACAATCCTTTGGGTGAAGAAGTTCCTCCTCAATTCAGTCCTAAATCTGTTCCCCCTTATTTTGAGGCTATACCCCTGAGTCCTAGTTTCACCCAGCAATGGAAACAACCTCCCTGCTTCTAGCTTATCTCTTCCCTTCATAATTTTATACGTTTCTATAAGATTCCCCCCCCCCCCACTCTTCTAAATTCTAATGTATATAGTCCCAGTTTACTCAGTCTCTCCTCATAAGCCAACCCTACACCTCTACACAGTCCATATCCCTCTATACCCTGCCTATTCATGTATCTGTCAAGATGCCTTGTAAATGTTGCTATTGTATCTGCTTCTACCACCACCACTCCAGGAATGTACCACCCTCTATGTAAAAAAAAAACTTGCGCCTCACATCTCCTATAAACTTTCCCCTTTTACCTTAAACCTATGGCCTGTAGTAATTGACATTTCTGCCCTGGGAAAAAGACTCCGACGATCCATTCTATCCATGCCTCTCATAATTTTGTAAACTTCTATCAGGTCGCACCTCAGCCTCTGACTTTCAAGTGAAAACAAACCAATTTTGTCCAATCTCTTCTCAGCAAATACCCTCCACATCCATGATTTGCAACCGACTAGGGGGTGGAATGACCACTCTCGACCCCACGGTATGCAACTATCTTGCACGCTTACCTTTGCACCTCACAAAGCTTCAACCCATCCTCCTCTATGATAGTTGGCTATCCTTGCATCAGAAATCTTTTAACTTGTGACAGAATAGGCGGTGGGATTCTCCCCAAAAAACTCTAAGTATCGATTTTGTGTAAAAACGGAAGTAATTCCCGTTGTTTTTTAAAGCGGTATTTTCAAAATGAATCTCCCACACTCTGGGCACTGTAGAGAGCACTAGCATGAATCACAATGAAAATCTGGAGGCGGGGCCTATTCCCAATGGAGAGGCTGGCAGCATAGCGCTGAGCGGGTCACTGCACATGCGCTGATCTGTCAGCGCCGAGATCAGCACATGCACAGTAGCCCCCCCACTACTGACCTCCCAATCGCTGGCCAGCACAACACTCTCCCATTGCTGCTGCCCACCTGCCCCCAGATGTATCTGGGCCAGCCTCGCTCTCCTGATCTCTTTTTTCCCCCCTGCCTCCCCCCCCCACCAACAGACTGATCCCTGACCCCCATCCCGATGGCCAGCCCTGATTGCTGGCCTCCCTCTGTTACTGCTGAGCGCAGAGTGGCAGTGGGATCATCCCCTTGGCACTGCCTGATGCCCGGTGGGCAGTGCCAGAGCACAAATGAAGGGTCATCCTGAGACCAAGTAAGGTTAGCACATATCCTTCCCTAAAGGTGATTAGTGAACCAGTTGAGGTTTTATGACAATTGACAATGGTTACTGAGAACATTCAATTCCAGATTTTTATTAATTGAATTTAAGTTTCATCAGCTGTACTGGTGGGATTTGAATCTGCATCCCCAGAGCATTAGCTTGGGTGTTTGGATGATTAGCATGGTGGAATTAGCACCATTCCACTATGTGTGGGTGTCTCCCCCACCCCCCACCCCACCTATCAGTGGACCCTGCTGTAACGCTAATGTGCCCACGTCTGGGTTGTCAGTCCTTACGTTTCATTGGCATCTTTTATGACATTGAAGTCTGTGAGCTTCTTGTGATTCCACTCACCTTGACAGAGAACAGCTCATTGATTTTGTTATTGCAGCGCTGTAACAATGTCCGTGCGACCACACCACGGTGGCTGACTTCCTCTGTGACTTCCAGCCATGCCTTTTTGGTGAAACTGGCTGGTCTCTTCCTCAATGAAGCACCTCTTTCTGTTCCTTTGATGCCTGGAGAAGCATCTCCAGGGAGACATCATTAAACCTCTAACTGCAGCAATTTCCTTCAAGTTGCTTTCATTTGATCCGAGTACTGACTTGCATTTCAGCTGCCAACACTGCCTCCCGTCTGCTCCTGTTATTGACCATCTCCAACAGCTGTTAGTTGTTTATTGAACATCAGTTGGAAAACCCGTTTTCATGTCCCGCCATTTGCCCATCCGGCCACTCGATCTGATTTGGATATCGGCATTGGCATTTCTTTCTGGTAAAACTCAGCCCAGCAGCTTTGTTTCTTTCTCCACAGATGCTGCCTGACCAGCTGAATTTTTTCCAGCATTTACTGTGTTTCTTTTGGTTTCAAAAACTGACTAAATTATTTTGAAACTTGGCAACCTCAAATTTGTATTTTCACTTTGTGCAAGTGTGCAATTGCCATCAGTTGTGGAGATCACTAGATCAATGCTAGGAGATCACCCTCATTCTGTATCTTTTACAGTGACAACTTTGGGCTAAAACAATGCAGCAAATTCAGTTAAATATTTCAAAATCGTTCTTCAACTTTTTAAAGGAGGAAACGGAAAATTGAAAAAGCAGCGAACCAGACAAAAGAGATGCAAAAAATTACTGCTAAACTTGTATCAACCCATTCTGGTAAGTGACCTTCCGTAGCCTGAGAATATACTAATGTTTATCCATTATCTTAAAACCTATCCTATTGGAGGTGGTGTAATTTAGTAGTCCAACAATTTATTTCTTGAGTTAAAGATCACAAAAACAGATGAAACAGATTTTCATTGATTTATTTCAGACTGTTGAATGTATATGTTTATATTCTTCTCTTCACATCACCAATTTCTTATCTTTCACCTTTTATATCCCTACATTTGTCATGAGTGTCATCCCAGGTAAACTTCTTGTTTCATCTTCACTACTTAATTGCAAAGGCAATAGTTGGGAAAGAGGAAACTTATAGAGTGGGATTTGACAGGTGAGAGGTCAAAATTTCAAAGCTCTGAAGCAGGAACCCAATTTCTTTTGAATCTCCCTGCTTCTGGTGTTAACAGAGGTGTAACAAAGGTTGAATGATCAATTTGCTCATGAGAGGTAAGTTGGTCATTTCAATATCATAGTGAGGCTGTATGCCTTCATTTGACAGTATATTTTTAACTCGTTTTTTGGGTTTCTCAAGTCTTGGGAAACCAACAAGTGAAAGGAGGCGACAAGCTATGTGGTGAGTACATTTATGCCATTGTTTGTGGACCAGGAGAAACAGGAGTGTTTGCTCCAGACCAAATGAAGCCCTCTTTCCCCTTCTAATCTGGCAATCTCACTGCCCCCCTCCCCACTGACTAATCCCCTCACTAAGCTGACCCCTCTTTGGTTGCATCCTTGTGTTAAAGTCTTCCCTGCCTGACAGATACTGATCTATCAATTTGTTAGCCTCTGAGGAGGCAACTGACAGCAACAAAATGAAAGGAGCCCTGCAATTAATAGCTATAGGTTGTTTGGAAAATCTGTTTCTCCAGGTTATCTGACTTCAGAACTTAAAAATCAGTGCTCACAATTAGTGAGTAACTGATCAGGGGGTGAGAGGTTGGTGTCAGGCCGGTAATTGGCCAAAGAAAAGTAGTGTCTGGTAGAATTGAACTACAAGAGTGGATTCAGATTGGGACTGAAAATCGGGCATCATGGTATATTTTCCTGCTGAAAGTGCTCTGTGGGTTGAGCCATAAAAAGAGGAATCCTTGAAAAACGAAGAACATCAATGTGATGGCTACAAAATATCCCACGTTAACTGGAAAGTTCTAAACATACTCTACATATTCAAACTTTTTGGCCAAATAATAGAGTGGTCAATTTCACAATGCAAGTGGTTTCAAAGCTTTGTGGTTTCTCAAACTGCCTGGATGATACTTTTATTAGCTTGCAGTCCAGACTTTTTTTTCCAAGTGCACGAGAAACTTATCACCAGATTACCTTTTGCAAATTTCTTTTATACATCCCAACATGCATTGTTCATTGGTTCTAGAAAGTTTACAGTTGATCAATGGGCATGTAAGTGCCAGACTTTGGCACAGGGATCATGAGGGACTGAGCTTGGTAGAGGGGACATGAGGATGACCATTTGAATTTATCTTTTAACAGGTCTCCTTATGCAGACTAGGATTCATGACTCTCAAAGGGGCCATGAACCATGGCTCTTTAGATTTCGGGTTTAGCTGCCAAGTGGTAGGCAATGCGGGTGGGGTATTCAGTTGTATTTACAATCTGGTCAGTTTAGGCGTTTTTGTCACAGATTTGGAAATAAAGGAACTAAAAATGAAAGAGCTGATGAAACTAAATGAAGTAAAGAATCTGGAATGTATGCACTTTAAATCTCTGGTGGAAATCACCAAGGTAGCTATTTTGGAAGGAACCTTTTTATTTCTATTTACTATTGTAGTAAATGAAGCGCAAATTGTTTTATATCATTTTTAAAGATCTACCGCGGTGAACAAATCTAGCAAGAGTAAATCTTGTTTTTAATCACCATTTAGTTTCTTCTACAGATAATGAAAATTTAGTTTTAATAAATAGATCAGCCTTCAATGATGTGCTCTTCAACTTGTTTTAAATTTATTTTCTTGTGCTTGTCCGATTATGAACATGCAGAATTATACATCAATCCATGATGCAAATTAGAATTTGTAGAATCCCCTTGAACAGAATCTCTATCTTTGATAATTGAAATAAATGAGGGGAAGAAGAAATAGAACATCTGAGTGGATAAAGATTAAATGGATTTTATTAATGCACTTTCTTGATTTAATGCATTTTTATCATCAGTAAACATGTTTCAATTCCTAATGTCTAAAATAACGATGATAGATAAATGTTAATGTTTTCAATTATAGCGAGAAAAGATAATTTAGTTCAAATGTATGTAAGAATTTGGCCAAGATGTTTTTCTGAAGTTATGCCAGCTAACTAGTGTAGCTTCCACAAAATGTGGCAGAAAATTCTTATTGAGCTCTTACACCACTTCTGAGATTTTTAACCAGATGAATTTCCTTCCGTTATTTGAGGAACATATCCAGATGAGAAACGTAGGCCGAATATCCAGGATTTGCCTTTGGCCCTGGCTGACTAGTGACAACACCCCCACCCCCCATGCCTTTGCAGGGGAACTGCATCAAACTGGTGGCAAAGGTTTGCTTTGGCAGGTCTCAGTGGTGTGGTGAAAGCAAATGACAAATGCTATTTTTGCAAGTGGAAACATTTTGTCCTTCCACTCAAAACGTGAATAATGTAACCTGGAAGTGACTCACAAGCAAAATGTTAGAAATTGAAGCCATGTGAGCATCTGAGCTCTGCGTATGAGCCCGAATGTATCTGTGAACCAGAAGGAAAACCATTTCCTGGATGAAGTTATCGAAAATGGAGTCTGTGTCCAGTTTTGTGCCATTAAGAAAATGACTGGTGATATATTGTGAAGTGTGGATGTCCAAATGGATCTGGGTGTCCTTGTACACCAGTCATTGAAAGTGGAGAGGCAGGTGCAACAAGCAATGAGGAAGGTAAACGGTATGTTGGCCTTCAATGCACAAGAATTTGAATTCAGAAATAGCGATGTCTTACTGAAGTTATACTGGGCCTTGATGAGACCACACCTGGAGTATTATGTGCCGTTTTGGTCTCCCTACCTAAGAAAGGGTACACTTGCTATAGAGGGAGTGCAGCGGAGGATAACTAGGCTGATACCGGGATTGGCGGGACTGTCCTATGAGGAGAGATTGGTTCAACTGGGCCTTTGTTCACTAGAATTTAGAAGGGTAAGAGGGGACCTGATTGAAATCTATAAAATTCTAAGAGGGCCAAACAGACTAGCTGCAGAGAGGATATTTTCCCCGGTTAGGGAATCTAGAACCAGGGGACACAGTCTCAGGGTACAGGGTAGACCTGAGATGAGGAACCAGTTCTTCACTCAAAGGGTGGTCAACCTGTGGAATTCTCTATCACAGAAGGCTGTGGAAGCAAAGTCGCTGAATGTAGTCAAGATAGAGATTGATAATTTTTTTTTTAGATTTTAATGGCATCAAGGGGTATGGGGAGGAAGTGGAAATGTGGCGTTGAGATCGAGAATCAACCATGATCATATTGAAGAGCAGAGTAAGCTTGAAGGGCCAAATGGTCTACTCCTGCTCATAGTTTCTATGCTAACATTTACTTTACCAGCCTTATTTTCAAGGCTCTGTTACCAGCATGCTACTGTTAGAAATTGGGTGCAGTCATTGGTGCACTGTGCTTTACATATGATTTTTCAACCAGAATTGTACCAAACATTCTAAAACCGAAATCCTAGAAAATTGGTTCAGAGCAAAGATGGGCAGAATTTCCACCATGAAGATGATATACTGTAATTCTGCAAAAGTGGAAAATCTCAGCCTCTTTCCCTAAGTTGAACTCAAAGCACTCTGTGGTCTTCCTTTTAGAGGTGGGATGAATTCTTATTTAATTTTAGTAAGGTATGGGTTCCTTGTGAAAAATGGCTAGTCTCTATTATTGCTCCCTGATGGTCCAATTGGCATTGTAATCTCATCATGTGGAGAAAGTAATGCTGTATATACTAACATTATACATTTGAATAATCAGATAATACTATTTCAAAAATATCAATTTTAAAAATGTATTCTTTGCATGTGAGTGTTGCCTATGTCTAGTTGCTCTGAAAGGATAGCGGTGAGTTATCCCCAACTTCTTGACATTGGGAGTTAAATTGGCCTTGGATGGTGGTATAAAATAGGTGATAGGGAATGGGCAGCCGGTTTTATACCACACCCAAATTTATTTCCCAAAACGTCTATCAAGAGGGTTCTAAAATGTGCTGCTGAATGATTGTTGCCACCAATAAGCAATTTCATCTTCATTTTATAACTGACTTATTTCCAATTCCACTTTCCAGAGCATTAAGCATTAACAACAACCACTACTTATATTTATATCACACCTTTAAGTAGTAAAACATTCCAAGGAAAATAAAGGCAAAATACTGCTGGAAATCTGAAATAAAAACAGAAAATGCTGGAAAAACTCAGCAGGTCTGGCAGCATCTGTGGAGAGAGAACAATGTTTTGAGTCTAATATGATTCTTCATTGGAATTCTGAGGATGCTCCACATAGTATTATAAAACAATATGACACTAAGCACACAAAGAAATATTAGGTCAGATAAAGATTGATCAGAAAGGGAGGTTTTAGGGAGTATCTTAGAGGAGGGAGGCAAGATAGAGAGGTGCAGAGGGGGTATTCCTGAAGTTAGTGCTTATACACCTAAAGGCACGGCCACCAGCTGATGCAGCAATAAAATCTGGGATGCTCAATAGGCCAGAGTTAGAGGAGCACAGATACCTCCGAGGGTTGGGAGGGTGCGAGGACATTACAAAGAAAAGGAAAAATTAGACCCTGGAGGGATTTCAAGGATGAGGATTGTGTAGTAACTTGAGGCAACATGGTGTGGCAAGTAACAAATGAAAGCACATATTGATTGAGAAGAATTCTATACAATGAAGAGTTTAATAGCTGATGCGCGTTATCACACACGAGGCTTGATGCTCAGGAAATAAAGGCTTTTATTTGCTGTAACAAGGCAGCTACTAATTATATACACGATCCCAGACTGAGGGGTCCCAGACAGAGCAGAGACCTTTATACCTCTCCCAGGAGGCGGAGCCCGACTGGGATGTACCACAATACTATAATACAAAGGTGTAACAACCCCACCCTAACCCCAACAGCAACAAGTAGAACAACCCATCCCTAACCCCAACAGCAACATATATACATACGTGTAGTACTGGCCAGACCCTGGCTCAGTACTATCTAGTGGGAACCAACGATGGTTCACCACAAAAGCATAATTCTACAGGTTTACTCCCAACAATGCCCTGACTTCAGCTGCAACCTCTCAGCCCTGGGGGTATGCACGCTTGCTCGGATAGGCCTAGGTTCACGTTCTCGTGCTCCATTAGGTCCGGCCCAGTCATGTGGCCTGTGAAGGATCACCCCTTAGAGGGGCCACCAAAGCCAGATGTGGCCTTGACTTCACTGCATGTGTTAGAATCTTTGGTTCGGAGGCTGGCACATACGGACTGTATGCGGGGCCCACTTGTCTCCTGGAGCCTGCTCTACTCTCCTGCATAAGTGGTTGACATGATTCTTTACTTGACGGCCCTGTGCCTCCACATGTAAAACTGGCCCTGTTTTCTCACAACTCTCCCTGGCACCCAAGCAAGTCCACTACCAGAGTTTCTTGCCAAAATGAGGTCATCCACATTAAACGATCTGTCCCCGTTGAGTGTCATGATACTCTTTCTGAGAGGCTTGCTTAGCCTTCACCTGCCCCGACAAATTTGGGAACACCAAGTCCAAACAGGTTTGCAGACATTGACCCATTAACAATACTGCAGGCGTGACATGCGGTATAGTGTTATAGGACAGCAAAAAACTTGCCAATCGCAATGGCCTTTCAGCCTGCTTATTTGTGGAAGCCTTGAACGTCTGCATGGCTCATTCTACCAGCCCATTCGGAACTGGATGTTAGGAGGCTGACCTGATGTGCCGAATGATCAAAGTCTGATATTCATCAGCCGTAAATGCCATTCAATTTTTCTGATACCAACACTTTGGAAGGCCATGGATCACAAAGATCTACCTCAGTTTATCGATAGTAGATGTAGCTGTGGTGGATCTTATGAGCTGAATGTCCAGCCACTTAAAGTGGCATAAACTAGGATCAGAAACACGCTGGAAGGTGCAGCTGTATGCTGCCAGCAGCAAGGCCAATCTCTGCACCCTGGCCGAGGCAAGAGGTGGCACTGCTTATCCTCCAGTAAAGCCCCAACAATGGCTTATCGTTTGAAATGGCAGTGAAATGTTATCTATAGATGTACTGGTTATCTATAGATTCACTGCATAGATAACTGCTAGGCTTTCTTTGTGTATTTGTGAATTCTTTCTCTCAGCATCTGCCAAACTCCTCAAAGCAAATGCAATTTGTCTCTTCATCCCATCTCCCATTCTGTGGGATAGAACTACTCCAACTCCGCATGGTGAGGCATCACAAGTAAATATTAATGGCTTGCTCAGGTCGAAGTGCACGAGCAATGACAATGACTGTAAAGTCTGTTTGACTTTAACGAAAGCTTCTTTTACCAAGTCCCCCTACTTCCATCACTGATGATTTTTAAAAAGTTGGTGTAGGGGGCCAGAATTGTTGTTACATTCAACAGGAATCTTCCATACTAATTAACCATTCCCAGGAAAGATGTCAGTTCTGTCACATTCCTAGGCACAGGCACTCCTTTAATAGCTTTAAGTTTATCTTCAATGGGATGCAACCGCTTTTACATCCACTTTGAAACCGAGGTACGTAACCTCCTCAGCTTAAAGTATATTTCTCGTGTTTTAGATGTATGCTAGCTTCCTCAAACCTATTAAAGACCTCTTCGAGGTTTGCTCTGTTCTTCAGGAGACAGACCTGTAATTAGGACTTCGTCCACTATACCACCACTTTGGAGATTCCTTGTAACAGGCTGTCCATAGTACATTGAAAAATGACACAGGCTGACGAGACACCAAATGGCAGTCCGATGCACTGATGTAACCCCTTGTGGGTATTTATTATAACGAACTTTTGGAGTCTTCTTCCAGTTCCAGTCGCTGATAAGCATGACTTAGGTCTAGCTTAGTAAATTTGAGGCCCCTTGCTAACTTAGCATAAAGGTCTTTTATCCTCAGAATGGGGTAACGATCTAGCTGGGCTCCCCTGTTAACCGTTAGTTTGTAGTCCCCACAGATCCTCATGATACGGTCCGGTTTCAGGACTGGGATAATGGGCGCAGCTCATTCGGAAAACTTCACCGGTTTGATGATGCCAAGGCCTTTCAGCCTTTTCAGTTCATTCTCTACTCTCTGCTGTAAGGTATATGCCACTGGATGAGCTCTGAAAATCATAAGCATAGACTCAGGGTTTAAGTAAATTTTGGCTTTAACTCCCTTTTATCCAATCCAATTCTCTCTGGAGTACCTCCTGATACTTACACTGGAGTTCTTGGAATCCTCCAACCTGGGCATTAAATATTTCCAGCCAGTCCAGTTTTATTTGTTTTAACCAGGCCTGTCCATGAGACTGGGCCTTTGTATTTCAATCACCATGATGGCCAATTGAGCTGATTGGTTCCTATATGCTACCGGTACGGAGGTTGTCACCACTCTCTCTCCAGTATATGTCACTAGAGTAGAGTAACCTCACAACTACTAAGGCTTGAGGGCTGCAGTCCTTTCTGGAGATGTTGGAATGTTTATTTGCCTATAACAGTGGCAGCAGTGCCCGTGTTGACCTCTGTTTTCAGGGGTGGTTGTTAACCATTAAGACATCCTCAATGGGAAGTTTCTTGTTGAGTTGGACTTGATTGCATGTGTAAGCCTCGGATTCTGCCTTGGTTCCTCCACCAGCTTATTCACAGGGGTTGTATTCATCATTTCCTTTTTTTCATTTGGCGTGCAGTGTGCAACATGCTTTGTTTTACACCTAGCTTGCAGGTGACCCTTATGTCACCTGAAGCAGATGATGTTTTTGGATTGGCACATCTCTTGGGGTGGTCTCCCACACCAAAAACATGCCTCGGACCCTGGTGCTGAATAATTCTTCTCGAGCTCCACTGTGCCCTCACTCAGGCTGTTCCTAGCAGCAGCCTTTTCCTGCCACAACTAGTTCACCTCATTCTGCACACCTTGCAGCTTATAGAAGCTTTACTGAGCAGTCAGTCACTTGGGCCATCTCTACTGCTTTTTCCAGTGAAATCTTGGTTTCAGCAAGGAATTTCTTTTGGGATCCCTCAACATGTCTCCTAAAGGAGGTCCAAACTCGCAGTGCACTGCCCGTCATTGAAGTCTGGTCACAGACCGTCTCTGTTGGCTCCTTAACCACAGAATGAAACTAATACCTTTGCACGATAACAGAAGTTTGGGGGTTATCGTGATGCTTAACTAAATTGACTAAGTGTCAAAGGTGTTTGTGTCCGGAGCTTCAGGTGATGTCTAACACCTCACCAGGTTGTAGGTCTGTGAGCTGCAGACCGTGAGCAGTATCACCTTCTGTTGCTCCTCAGCTGATATTTTGTTAGTCTTGAAGAAATACCACAGCCTCTCAATGAACTGCCTCCGACTCTTGATCTCGGGGTCGAATGGCTCTATTTTCCGGAGTAGCGGCATCTTTAAAATGGAGTCTGTACCTTTTCTCCTTTGAACTTCAAGTGATCACTCTTCCTTCCCCTCTAACTCTGCACTGCAGACTTTCAATGATTGATCTGGTTTGCCCTCATTGCCATTAACTCAAGGCGACTTGATGTGGCAAGCAACGAACTAAAGAATTTATTGATTGAGAACCATCTACAACAAAGGGTTTAACAGCACAATTGTACAAGTCTACTCCTAACAATGCTGCCTCTTGAACTGCGTAGGTACACCCACAATGCTGTCAAGGAGGGAGTTCCAGGATTTTGACCCAGCGACAGTGAAAGAAGGGTGATACATTTTCAAGTCAAGATGGTGGATGACTTGGAGGACAACTTCCGAGTGATGATGTTCCCATGTGTCCTCTGCCTTTGTCCTTCTAGATGTTAGCAGTCGTGGGTTTGTAAGGTGCTGTCAAAGGAGCTTTGATAAGTTCCTGTCATGCATCTTGTAGATGGAACTCACTACTGACACTGTGCATCAGTTGTAGATTACGTTTTAATAAGAAATTGCAGTTTTGTGTGTTTCAACTCCGCCCCTAGAGCCTCAAGATCACCACGAAAAGCTTCGACCCAGTCACAAATACCATCAAAGGACTCGCAAACAATAAACTCTCTTTTATTTAACCTTAAAGCCAAACAATAAACTCTCTTTTATTTAACCTTAAAGCATTGAACTTTAGTTTGGCGAAGAAAGTAACTACCTATGGTATAAGTTGTAAATTTTGTGTGCTTGTGAGCATGTTTTGCGAAAGTTGAAACGTGGCTTCACCTTTTAAATATCTTCATCGGGTGGGTTTTTAACTCAATTAACAACTAACCCTTTGTTTTAAACTTAAGAAAGCCTGCCAGACTGGTTTCTTTGCAATCAGCATGTAATTAGTTAAGTGCAGTCAAAGAACAAAGAGAAGTACAGCACAGGAACAGCCCCTTCGGCCCTTCAAGCCTGTGCCGATCATGATGCCCTAACTAAACTTTAAAAAAAATCTCCTGCCCTTACTCAGAGCTCGATTTCACCAAAACTTCGTGCCCGTTTTCGGGCGCGAAATCGCGGTAAAGTTGGGCGTCGGGCCTATACCGCGATCTGCACCCGATTCCGAGTAGATTGCGGCTTTACCATCACCCGATTCGGGCGTGGGTCCGGTCCGCACCCGAATTGGGCGGCCCGACAATTTAAATGCATTTGTATGCATTTAAGAGTGTGACGTATCATCCCCTGGGGGGGGGGGGGGGGGGGGGGGGTGTGACCGATCATCCCCTGGGGGAGGGGGTGTGACCGATCATCCCCTGGGGGAGAGGGGGTGTGATGTATCATCCTCAGGCGTTGGGGGGGGGCGGGGGGGGGGGGTTCCGCTGCCACTCTGCGGCGATCCCTCCTCCCCACCGGAGGAACGAATCCCTCTTCTCCGGAATGGCCGCATACTTCAAACATCACGACTGTCATTATTCACCTCAGCGGAACCCCGTGCCCCCTCCCTCCCCACCGATCGGCTGCAGAGTGGCAGCGGACCCCCCCCCCCCAAGGGGATGATCGGTCCACACCCCCTCTCCTCCCACCACCACCCCCTCCCCCAGGGGATGATACGTCACATACCCGACCCCCCCCCCCCCCCCGCCCCCAGATGGTCTGTGTCAGAGAGCCGCTCTCTCTGCTTTTTTCTTTTGAGCCCAGGCGCTCTGCTTCAGATTTTTTTCGAACTGCGCATGCGCAGTTCAGAGCTCTGATCGTTCTAGCAGCGCTAAGCCCCACCCACAGCGCGGATCGGACCAGAGCCGACAAAACACTTATGGGCGCGCTGGAAAGAGGATTCCAGGCTCGGATCCGTATTACGCCCGGATCCTGCCCTTAGGCTCCGATTGGTAAAATCGGGCCCTCGGTCGGTATCCCTCTATCTCCTCCCTATTCATGTACCCATCCAAATGTTGCTAATGTGCCTACTTCCACTACCACCTCTGGCAGCATGTTCCAGGCACCCACCACTCTGTGTGAAAACTTCCCCCGCACATCTCCCTTAAACTTTCCCCTGTCACCTTGAATCTGTACCCCCTTGTAATTGACACTTCCACCCTAGGAAAAAGCCTCTGTCCATCCTGTCTGTACCCCTCACAATTTTATGGACCTCTATCAGATCTCCCCTCAGCCTCTGCCTTTCCAGTGAAAGCAATCCTAGTTTATTCAACGTCTCCTCAGAACCAACATCCTGGTGACCCTTCTTTACACTCTCTCCAAAGCTTCCACATGCTTCTGATAGCGTGGTGACCAGAATTGCATGCAATACTCCATTTGCAGTCTAACCAAGGTTTTATATAGCTGCATGATTTCCCAACTCATGTAGTCAATGTCCCGGCCAATGGCATGCTTGTCATATGCCTTCTTAATCATCCTGGCCACCTGTGTTATCACTTTTAGGGAACTGTACATCTGCACGCCTGGATCTCTATGTTAATGTTCCTAAGGGTTCTGCCATTTACAGTATAATTCACACCTCAATTTGATCGTCTAAAACGCATCACCTCGCATTTGTCCAGATTAAACTCCATCTGCCATTTCTGTGCCCAAGTCTACAATCTATCTCTATCCTGTTGTATCCGCTGATGGTCCCCAGCGCTATCAGCAACTCCACCAATCTTTGTGTCATCCGCAAACTTACTAGTCAGTCCACGCACATTTTCCCTCCAGATCATTTATATACACAACAAACAGCAGAGTCATTGAGTAAATACCTACATCCTTCTAAATTTGTAAAAAGAGACATTGAATGTTTCTAAGGGATGTTTAGTTGCCCATGCCTAATCTCTGGAATTCCCTCCCCACCTTTTTAACTCACTTCCTTTTTTGAGACACTTCATAAAACCTACCTCTTTAACCATTCTTCTGATCATCCACCTATCTCCGATGTGGCTCAGTGTACTATCTTGTTTTATATGATCACTTGGGAATGAGTGACCATAATATGATAGACTTCTTCATCAGGATAGGGAGTGACATATTGATTCTGAGACTAGGGTCCTGAATCTAAATAAAGGAAACTACAATGATATGAGTGCAGCATGGTGATAGTAGTTAGCATTGCTGCCTCACAGCGCCAGGGATCCAGATTCAATTCCAGCCTCAGGTGATTGTCTGTGTGGAGTTTACAAATTCCCCCCGTATCTGCGTTGATTTCCTCCAGGTGCTCTGGGTTTTCTTCTACAGTCCAAAGATGAACAGGTTAGGTGGATTGGCCATGCTAAATTGCCCTTGGTGTCCAAAGATGTGTAGGTTAGGTGGATTAGCCATGGTAAATGCACGGGGTTAGGAGGATAAGGCTGGGGCCTGGGTAAAATGCTCTTTTGGAAAGTCAAATGGCCTCTTTCTGCACTGTGGGGATTCTATGAGGCATGAGATCGTTGTGATGGATTGGGAAAAGTTACTTAAAGGGATGACGATGGATAGGCAACGGCAAACATTCAAAGCACGCAAGGGTGAACTACAACAATTGTTCATTCCTGTCTGTTTCAAAAGTTAAATTTGAAAGGTGGTCAAACCACGGCTGACGAGGAAAATTAGAGATAGCATTCGATCCAAGGAAGAGACATACAAATTGGCCAGGAAAAAAAACAACAGACCTGAGAATTTGGAGTAGTTTAAGAATTTAGGAAAAGAGAATCAAGGGATCAATTAAGAAAGGGAAAATAAGAGTGTGAGAGTAAGCTTTCGGGGAGCATAAAAACTGGCTGTAAAAATTTCTATAGGTATGCGAGGAGAAAAAGATTGGTAAAGACAGAAATAGGGTAATTTATAATGGAGAGCAAAGAATTGGCTGACCCATTAAGTACGTACTTTGGTTCTGTCTTCACAAAGGAGGACACAAATAACATACCAGAAATGTTGGGGAACACAGAGTTTAGTGAGAGGGGGGAATGGAAGGAAATCAGTATTAGTAGGGAAATGGTGTTGGGGAAATTGATGGGATTGAAGGCCAATAAATCTCCAGGGACTGATCGTCTACATCTACTTAAGGAAGTGGTCCGAGAAATAGTGGATGCATTGGTGGTCATCTTCCAAAATTCTATAGACTTTGGAATTGTACAGATTGGAGGGTAGCTAATGTCTCCACTATTTAAAAAGGGAGGCAGAGAGAAAGCGGGGAATCGTAGACCAGTCAGGTTGATGTCGGTGGTGGGGAAAATTCCAGAGTCCATTATCAAAGATTATATAGCAATACACGTGGAAAACAGTGGTAGATTCGGATAGAGTCAGTATGGGCATACAAAAAGGAAATCATGCTTGACTAATCTACTGGAATTCTTCAAAGATGCCACTTGTAGACTTGATGAGGGGGAGCCAGTGGATGTGGTTTATTTGGGCTTCCAGAAGGCTTTTGACAAAATCCCACATAAAAGATTAGTATTTAAAATTAAAGCACATGGGATTGGGGTAGTGTATTGAGATAGCACTTGAGACCAAAACATTGTATTTCTCAAGAAGAAGTTAGATAAAGCTCTTGGAGTGAAGGAGATCAAAGGATATGGGGGGTGGGGTGGGGGGGGGGGGGGGCGGAATGGGATCAGGCTATTGAGTTGGATGATCAACCATGATCATAGTAAATGGTGGAGCAGGTTAAAAGGGCTGAATAGCCTATCCTTCCCCTAATTTCTATTTTTCTTTGTCTCTATAATGCTCCTGTGAAGTGTCTTGGGAATTTTGATTATGTTAAAGGTGCTAAATTAATATAACTTGCTGTTGAAATCATGCCAAACCTTTACAAATCACGTTAGATCTTAGCTGGCGTATTATGTACAGTTCTGGTATAGTAATTTTGGGAAGGCTGTCAAGAGCATGTAGGGAGTGTAGAGCAAGTTTCCCTGAACAATACCATAGATAAGGGATTTCAAATATGTGGAGAAATTGGAAAAGCTGTGATTTTTCCTATTGTAGCAGGAAAGGTTAAGGAGGGAATCTAATAGCATTCCAGAAGATTTTGATAGAGCAAGTAGGGAGAAACTTTCCTCAGGTTAGTAACCAGGGATCATAAGATTGGCAAAGCAAGTAGAGGGGAAATTAGATTTTTCTTCATACGGAGCATTGTTAAGACCCAGAATTCCCTATCTGAAAGGGAGGTGGAAGCAGATTCCATATGAACTTGCAAATCTTTTTTATTCATTCCTGGGACATGGGCGTCGCTGGCTGGGCCAGCACTTATTGCCCATCTCTAGTTGCCCTTAGGGGGCAGTTGAGAGTCAATCACATTGCTGTGGCTCTGGAGTCATATGTAGGCCAGACCAGGTAAGAACAACAGATTTCCTTCCTTGAAGGACGTTAGTGAACCAGAGGGGTTTTCCAACAATCGACAATAGTTTCATGGTCATCAGTACATTCTTAATTCCAGATTTTTAAAAAATTGTATTCAAATTCCACCATCTGCTGTGGCAGGATTCAAATCCGGGTCCTCAGAACATTAGCTGAGTTTCTGGATTGATAGTCTAGCAATAATGCCATTAGGCCATCACCTCCCCTGTTAGCTGTTACCTGTTACATCAAGTATATGGAGCTGGGATGTGGGACTACATTGGGCAGGTCTTTCAATGAAGCAGCACAGACATGTTGGACTGAATGACCTCATTTTGTGCTGTAAGATTCTATGATTAAGTGTGCGCCAGATATCTAATGGTATGATCATATTTAATAATTCCAATAATTTTAGCTGGTGGTAATTGTGAGAGATACTTCCTCTGTACATTTGACAGTCCAGAGTTTATTTTGATTTCCACTTAACCAAAATCTGTCCCCTGATTTCCAGGAATCTATTTTTCCATCAAAGGAGACTGACTAATCATCACAAATATTTCCTCTTTCTTTCAGAAACTACCTGGTGTCAGGATCTTTTGATTAAACTATTAAATGCATTTGTCTATTGTCAGAGAAACATGGAAGGGATTCAACGGGAATTGAAATCACAGAAGATTCTATTGGATCATCAGAGCAAAGAGTTGGAGCATTTGAGAGAACAATTTCAGGAAGCACATGAAAAAGAGAAGCTGAAACCACAGGCTACTTCAGTAACATTGGTATGATTAAAAAAGACCATGAACATCCCATTTAATTATTCTGCAGTATCAGACTAATTTTCCTCATGTCCCAAACATGGAAAGAATGGGCAGGTTCCTTTGGTTCTCTGGTATACTGCCCATGAACTTCCAGTGTGTACATTTCTTGGTTGCAAAGGCATTTCAAAGAAGCTAGGTAGATGCCTTAAAGTAAGGAACAAATAATTTTACAGTGACCTGCTGCCAACTTAGGGGTTCAGTGGTAGGCACTGGGTCTTGGGTGTGGGAAAATAGATTTTTAAAGACTTAGACCTTAAAACATGTAATTTCCATTGTTTTTATTTGGTCACGGGATGTGAGTATCGCTGACAGGGCCAACATTTGTTGCCCCCCTCAATTGCCCCTGAGAAGTTGGCAGTGAGCTGCCTTTTTGAACCGTGACAGTCCGTGTGGTGTAGGTACACCCACAGAGCCAAATTCCAGGAATTTAATAGTGAAGGAACACACAGCCAAATACAGGTAAACACAAACAGAAAACAAAATGCAAAGAGCTAATGATGGTTGGGGGTAATTTATTAGCATAAATACAGGATTAATTAAAGGACAGAAAATAAGGATAAGCAGGTCATTTTCAGATTGGCAAGCTGTTAATAGTGGAGTGGTACAAGGATCATAGGGGTGGCATGATGGCACAGTGGTTAGCACTGCTGCCTCACAGCGCCAGGGACCAAGGTTCGATTCCTAGCTTGGGTTACTGTCTGTGTGGAGTCTGCAAGTTCTCCCCATGTCCATGTGGGTTTTCTCTGGGTGCCCCAGTTTCCCCCTTCAGTCCAAAGAATGTGCTGTTAGGTGCATTGGCCATGCTAAATTCTCCCTCAGTGTACCCAAATAGGTGTCAGAGTGTGGCGACTAGGGAATTTTCACTAACTTAATTGCAGTGTTAATGTAAGCCGACTTGTGACACTAATAAATAAACTTTAAATGCTGAGTCCTCAGCTAATTAGTATCCACATTAATGACTTGGATTCACTCACTCCAAGTTTATTCACATTGCAAAATTAAGTGGCAAAGTAAACTGTGAGGATCTGACTTAATCCCTGTTGAGGTAGCAAGTCCATTTGTCAATTGGGAGCCCAATTTATAATTGCCAAGCTTTGCCAAGGAACTTTTCTTGAGCCACTCCATTAGCATCCTGTCTTCAAGTTCCCCAAATAGTCAGGGAGGGCAGGCAAGATGATGTGCCAAATCTGCAAAGGGAAAGATTTCTAATTAAAAGGATCATAACACATGTTGAATTGCTTCACCAGTACTTGGATTTTTGAGGCCACAACAACTATCAGAAGGGAGGGAGAATCAGGGGGGTCTTTTACTCTTACCTGAAGATCCTGCTACAGAACCTGAGGGATTGTAATGAGATGAACTCTTCTAAGGATCCAGGAGGAGGCAAAAACCTTCAACCAAGCAGTTGTGGATGGAAGTGGTCAAGGATGTGGGGCTACATAGTGGCACAATGGTTAGCACTGCTGCCACTCAGTTCCAGGGATCTGGGTTCAATTTCGGTCCTGGGTGACTTTCTGTGTAGAATTTGCACATTCTCCCTGTATCTTCATGGATTTCTTCTGGTGCTCTGCCTTGGTCCCATAGTCCAAAGATGTGCAGGTTAGATGGATTGGCCGTGATAAGTGTGTGGGGTTGCAGGGATAGGGTGGGTGACAGGGCCTGGATAAGATATCCTGTCAGAGCTGGTGCAGGCTCGATGGGCCAAATGGCCTCTTCTGCACTGTAGGGATTCTATGGTATGAGGAAGTCAGAAACAGAAGCATGGTCCCTCCAGCCTGGAGACAGTGCATTATGAAGATCTAGTACCTCAGGAGGGTGGGAAAGGTGAGTGGCGCAAACACTTCCAGAAGTCAAGCCCCAAATTCTGACTGGCCCAGCATTCTCCTGCACAGCAGTCCTCAGGTCCACACAACTTACAGCTCCACTCAATCCTTTCTTTCTCTAGGCACCTCATATGAATGCTTCATTGAGGGAGGTCCGGTTGCTGAAGGTGCCCCAAAGAAGGTGCTTCCATTTGGAGCTGAGGATCTTCCTGCAATGGATGCAGAGATACTAGCTGCTTTGTGTGGCCTCAAATGAGGAAGAATTGCTAACATCAGAGCTCCCAACATGTGTACATTTCTCATCAAATATGTGACAAATCTGAGCTGTGAATTCTTACAACCTCTGGGAGACATAATTTCAAACAATTACACAATCAGTATCTTCATAGACTATCATTGCACTAAGTTGCATGGTACGCATTTTCTTGATTTGATTTATTATTGTCACAAGTATTAACATACAGTGAAAAGTATTGTTTCTTGCGCGCTATACAGACAAAGCATATCGTTCATAGAGAAGGAAACGAGAACACTACAGGTTTAATACTGATGGCAGCAGGGAAGAAGCTATTCTTGAATCTGTTGGTACGCGACCTCAGACTTCTGTATCATTTTCCCGAAGGAAGAAGGTGGAAGAGAGAATGTTCGGGTTGCGTGGGATCCTTAATTATGCTGGCTGCTTTGCCGAGGCAGTGGGAAGTGTAGACAGAGTCAATGGATGGGAGGCTGGTTTGTATGATGGATGGGGCTACATTCATGACCTTTTGTAGTTCCTTGTGGTCTTGGGCAGAGCAGGAGCCATACCAAGCTGTGATATAACCAGAAAGAATGCTTTCTATGGTGCATCTGTAAAAGTTGGTGAGAGTCGTAGCTGACATGCCAAATTTCCTTAGTCTTCTGAGAAAGTAGAGGCGTTACTGGGCTTTCTTAACTATGGTGTCAGCATAGGGGGGCCAGGACAGGTTGTTGATGATCTGGACACCTAAAAACGTGAAGCTCTCGACCCTTTCTACTTTGTCCCCTTTGATGTAGACAGGGGCATGTTCTCCTTTACGCTTCCTGAAGTCGATGACAATCTCCTTCATTTTGTTGACATTGAGGGAGAGATTATTGCACCAGTTCACCAGATTCTCTATCTCATTCCTGTACTCTGTCTCATCATTGTTTGAGATCCGACTCACTAAGGTGGTGTCGTCAGCAAACTTGAAAATCGAATTGGAGCGGAATCTGGCCACAGTCATAGGTGCATAAGGAGTATAGTAGGGGGCTGAGAACACAGCCTTGTGGGGCACTGGTGTTGAGGATGATCGTGGAGGAGGTTTTGTTGCCTATCCTTACTGATTATGGTCTGTGAGTTAGGAAGTTCAGGATCCAGTCGCTGAGGGAGGTGCTGAGGCCCAGGCCATGGTGTTTGGAGATGAGTTTTGTGGGAATAATAGTGTTGTGGGAATAATTGACTTTGTGTCTTTATATGCCCTGTTTGTGAACAGAACTCCCACTCACCTGATGAAGGGCAGTGTTCCGAAAGCTAGTGGCTTGTGCTACCAAATAAACCTGGTTGGATGACAGACATGGAAGAGCAAATTAAGATACTGAGGCATTCAAGCCAAGGTACCCCTCTGTCTTTAAAGGGTTTTTTTCCTGTTGGGTCAGCAGCCATGAATGCAGAAGAAAGCCTGGCCTGTGCAATCATCTGAATGTTCTTTCTTTAAATGGTACCAGCCTCATGAATTGTTGCACCATGAAAGCATTACAGTTGCTGTATGGTTAACAGGCACAGACATGTGGGATAATGTTTTTGTGGTCAAATGTCACTTCAACATTAATTCAATGCAAGTCCTTCTCTTCAAAATCTATGGATATAGAATGAAGAGCTCTGATGGCCATGTGGATACCATCTGTGACTCTGAATTCAAGGGAATCTCACCAGACTGTGAAAGCTTTGTGCCAAGTCCCACTGATGCTTCCGATTGTACAGGGAAAATGATGATGGCATATCCCTTAAAACATAATGGCTTTCTCTTCTCTGATACAGATGTGCACTGCACAGAGGCTCATGTGGTTGTTTGGAAGCTTGCAGTAGCATGAAAAGCTTCATGATGTGGTAATCTTCCCGGGAACAGGAAGAGCCATTCTTGATCCAGATGTTGCGTGCAGATTACTACCACAACGCCATGGCAGCTTGCCTTATCATGTGGAGACAGCGAAGGCAGAAAGCCTCTGACATGCTCCAAAGTGCAGGTCCTTGGGCAGCGAAGACCCAAAAACCTATCCTCGTACCTGTGCTTGCTAACCTCTCGTGTGGTCCACTAAATTAAACAGCACCATCGGAAAACCTCAGTTTTTTTAGGATATAAATTCAAAGCAGCCAGAAACCAAGGGTAATACAATATTGCCAGAGAAATAAAAAAACACAAAAATGAAGACCAGCCCCAACAAAGCCAACAAACAGTAAAAGACACAGGCAAAAAAATTATTCTGAAACCTACTTTCTGCCTTAAAGTTGCCAATTCCCTTGAGGTTGAGCTTTTAGACTCCTGAAATGCGAAATTCCTCTGGGCACAGCCTCTCTCGTACTGTAAAATTGACTCCCTGAAATGTATACTAGAATTCTCTTGTAAAAAGTAAAAACTATGGTCTCTGTTTTTACCTAAATTTGTCCTTTGGAAAAATCAGGCACACAAACATAGGCTCCCAATTTTCAAACCTGCACACGCATCAAGATAGGCCCTGCTGCATTTATTTGCCCCAGTATGTAGTTATAGCACCTAAATATTATCAATTCCTTTAAATATAATCTAGGGCCTCATTTTCCCTCCATCATTTGTGCTAATCTGTACTCCACTGAGACGTACCAGAAATAGTCATATTTCTTGTTTTATTTCCTTTTTTATTCTTGCATGGAATATGGGTTCATTGTCTGGGCCAGTATTTAGTGCCTATCCCTAATTGCCCTTGGACTGAGTGGCTTGCTAGACCATTTCAGTCAACTACGTTATAGTTGGTCTGGAGTCATGTGTAGGCCAGATAGAGAAAGGACTTTGAGGATCTAACCTTGACATAGGGGAGAGACTTGTGCACTCCCACAATTCCTTGAGTGATGCCATCAGGAGCTCCTTGCTCCTGGTTGGCCCACCCTTAGTGGCAAGGTCAGGGGGAGGTGCCAGACAAAGTGTGGTCCATAAAGTCCTCAACGGCGAACAGGCAAAGGAAGACTGTGCATCTCACTGCCTGTGAAGGTGGAAGAAGGGTGCAGTGGCAAATTTGCCCTAGTGATAATGGTTTGGCACATCACTGAAACCTGACCACCAACCTGTCAAGATCATGTGGACAATGACAACACACCAAGGTCCCCATGCTAAGACTTTTATCAGGATCCATTTGTCAAGTCCTGTGGCAATGGAGAATTGGCGATAGAGACAGGGATGTTAACCTGGGAGACTCGAGTAAAGAATCTGCATGCAGGTGCCAGATGCAAGATTGGCATGTTCAACTATCCTGCTGCCCAGTGTGAATCAATCTGATCTCGCTACTCACCATTGAGCTTAAACTTCAGAGCAGAAGATTCCACCCAGAGGCTGCCATACAGCATGTATGCCATATGCCTCAGCTCACCAAAATGTGAAATGTTTCAAAACTCTGTAGAGTATTTGGATACAGTGAGAGTTTTAACAACACCAGGTTAAAGTCCAACAAGTTTATTTGGTAGCAAATACCATTAGCTTTCGGAGCGCGGCTCCTTCGTCAGATGGAGTGGAAATGGCACATTTCCACTCCATCTGACGAAGGAGCAGTGCTCCGAAAGCTAATGGTATTTGCTACCAAATAAACCTGTTGGATTTTAACCTGGTGTTGTTAAAACTCTTACTGTGTTCACCCCAGTCCAATGCCGGCATTTCCACATCATGAGTATTTGGATAACGGGGGGGACAAAGATGGTTTGCATCCTATCAAGAGTAAGGTTCAAGCAAGAAGAAATGTGCCACAATCTCAACATATCTCTGGACTCGGATCATTTTTCGATCCAGTAAATTTACTATGGTAAGTCCATACCAAATGTGACAACCTTGTCACATCCATTGAATGAATTCTTGAGGAAGGATATTCCATGGAATTGGGCAGATGAATGTGACAAAGCATTCAAGTCCACTGGTAGATGATACAATGCTTGTACACTACGATGTGTACAAAGAGATTAGGCTAGCATATGCCGCCCTTCCATTGGTGCTGTGATCTCCCATGTGTTAGATAATGAAGAAAGACTGAATGCATTTGCCTCAATACTAGTGAGCAAAACTATGTATGATTAGATAGAACATGAAGTATTATCTTTGATTTTTGGAGTAAATAGATTTCATAATTAATTGTATTGTCGTAGTTTCATAATCATAATGAATCATAAACCATTTACAGCTATTTTTAATCCAAAGTCTTCAATATAAACTGGATGCCTAAATGCGGAGATAGGGTTTGATTCTGACTGCTTATAAGAATAACTTTAAGAGCAGATGATTGGAAGATCAGTATAATGCTCATGCAGATAGTTGTAGAATAACTTGTGGGGACCCTGTATTAGAAAGGGTATATGCTTAAGTCACAAATGGATGGTCAATGCAGTTATTGGATTTAGAAATCGGGCCATTTTCTATTCATAAGAATAAGTCACCTATTGATAAAAGATGTGTTATGTGGGGAACCAGAGTTGCAATTCCTGAAAGGTACAGCCCACAGTTGCTATTTGATTTATCAAAACTTTGGGATGAATTTGATAAAATGTTTCAAGGGTAGCTATCTTTGGTGGCCAGGGTTAAATAAAGACAAAGAGACAGTGAACCAGTAGGATGATTTTTCCAAGTGGCTTTTGCCAACCTGCTCTGCTCTGATCTCGTGGTGGGCTGGCAGAGGTCAGATCACCAGCGATAGACTGAGAGGGAGCGTCCGGGTCGGGTGAGTGGGTGATGGGTAAGGGCTCATCTCCGAGAACAGAAGTTCCTGGGTAAGGTTGACTGGAGCAGGATAAATATATTATGGCCGCTGCTAAGAAGCACCAAAATCAATATCTTGGCAGGATAGAACACCAACTGCACATGAATGGAAGCTCTTGTGCTTCCTGAACCTCTCCCCATTGTTTAGGGGGAGCCCACGCAGCCATGTGGGTGCAGTCAGTGTAACCCGCACCATCAGAAATCCCACTATACTGGCAAAGCCAATTTCACTTTCATATTGGTTGTTCCTTCAGAGTGAACAAATGATGACCTGCCCTCATCTGGCGTGGATGGCCTCCTTAACTTCCCAGATGCTCCAATGGATGGCATAGAGGGAAATATTGCTACTGTCACCTACTACTACCTGGAAGGATCCACATATGTAAACATTATGGGTGACAGTGACCTTTACAGCTTCAGGCTGGCTAGCCTGTGTGAGGCTCCAGGTTGAGTTGAAGGAGCTGATACTTGTCAATGACCTTGTTGAACTTTATTCACCCTTATGTGAAGTGTACATTTAAGAAGAATTCTTGAAAAATCCTTGGTGAGTAGGGTATTCTGTGTGGAGCGCTATTCCTTGTGCTCCCTCAGAAAACTTTCCCTCTTGGCATGCATCCTCGGTTCTATTCCCTGGTTATGTGCAGATGAAGCGGCGCTGTCCCATCAGCCCCAACACTTTGTTCAGCTTTTCCTCTGCCCTCTCGGTCTACAACCACCAGCTCTCAAGAACCAATTCCAAACACATTGCTTCTACAAACTCAGCCTAAGCAGAAGTTAAAAGCATCTCACTTGTCCTTTAAACAGTACTGGTGCATCCTGCAGCTGAATAAGTGACCTTTGCTGAGTTACATATGAATTTATTCAATGGCTGGAATTTTACCACAGAACAGGAATCTCCGTTGGCTCTGGATGGGATTTTGCAATCTTGCCCGAGTGAGGTCATAAAATCCCGCCCATCGTACCTGCATGGTCCTAATTTGGACATCAAGCATCACATCAGCTGATATGGCTGTGTGATATCATCATTTTGCCAGCACTTGCTTCTGGCTTATGCAGGGGCATGCAGACTAGCATGCTTCTCAAATTGATACATCATCCAGGCAACACTGGCATGGTGGCATTGGCGGATTTATAATGAAATACACTGTGCTATGGCATGAAACCCCCCAAAGGACAGCGCGGGGGGTGGGGGGGGGGGGGGGTGGGGGGTGCAAACTGATATAAGTGCTAAACAGTTGGAAGTGCCCCTTTCAGCTGAGGCAGTAAAATGGTCTGCGTGGCTGTATGTAAGATAAATCTCCTGGTCATTTCCCCCCTCTCAATCACCAAAACGAATGATTAAGCAATTTGCTAGCTTGTTGCAGCTGGAGCAAAGGGGAGGGAGAGGAAGAGTGAGGGGAAAAGTGGAATTTAGGATAAGTAACCTTAGCATGCTCCAGGCAATGTGGAAGGATGGTTGAGATTTGAAAGATGGGAGGCAATCTCCAGTGATGTCCATGTAATAATGCCATCTCTTGAGGCTTTTAGATTCATAGAATAAAATCCCTACATGACAGAAGGAGGGCATTTAGCCCATCAAGTCTGTACTGATCACAGTCTCACCAGGCTCTATTCCCGTAACTGCTCACATTTAACCTGCTAATCTCTGACACTAGGGGCAATTATTGCATGGCCAATCAACCTAACCCGCACATCTTTGGACTGTGGGAGGAAACCTTTAGATTCATCAATCTGTTCTTGCTGGATTATAGTGTGCGGGCTGCTTTTGCCACAGTTCTGCGGATTTCAATCATGCAGCGCGAGTACAACGAATGCACCACCAGTTCCAGGGAGAGAATCAAGGTTTTAGTTTCACAGGCACCAGATTGCATTGCTGGGCCGTTAGTTTTCAATGTAGGTTATCAAATGCAAAGGGTGAGGGAGAGATGGGAACAATTTGGATGCACATTCGTTTTACTGCATAATACTGTTTATCTTGTAGGTAGCACAAAAGCCTGCATTTCCCAAAATCCGACTGGGGATCCGAGTTGAACTAAACAATGACTGGGGGGATGGAGAGAGAGGCAATGGAAATGGCATTCCATTGAGGTTCTATTCGTTCAGAGGGAATTGAGTGGGAGATGGGGTGGTTTTGATTTTTTCCTGAAGCTTCAGCCCTTTTTGTGGTGTGTTAATGGAGGTTTAGGTTGGCACAGCAGGGTAATTTTCCCTGCAGTCTAGCTATCCATCAACCAGCGTCACAAAGCAGGTTATCCATGGGAGCTTCCTGTTTGCGACTCAACTCGAACCCTGCTCAACAGAACTTCCTCTCGGTTTGGCTTGAACTCTCAACCTGGGCATTGTACATACCTGAATCCTGGGCATTGTACATACCTGAATCCTGTACATTCATGTACCACATGCTAACTGATTTGCGTCACAAAAGCAGCAGCACTGAAAGCATACACATTTTAAATTGTATCACCTTGTTGGGGGCACTAAGTTTTTTGAGTGGCAAGAACTGAGATTATATGATATTGTGTAGAAGGGGTTGTGTCACTGTGGAAAAGGCTGGTGAAATAACCAATGCTTTGTAGTCCTGGGTTGTGTCTGGGCTGCAGTGGGGGTGGGAGAAGGTAGTGGTGGGTGGGAGTGCAAAAATGAAGCTGAGCACAGTGCCACAGGGCCCCACTAATTGTAAATCCGCCACCGCCTGGGGGCCCCGTGTACTACTCTGGGCTTCAGTACCGTGGCCTAGAGTGGTACTACAGATCAGAACACCACCCCAATTGGGCCTTTCGTTAAGTAGCTCTCTTTCTAGGAAAATAGCTTGTCCCTGAGGGAAGCTAATATTGAAACATTTTTATTAAGTTTAAAATTAGAGTTTTTGGGGAAAAGTATTTTAAATGAATAAGTTAACTCCTGTCCCTTCGTTCCCACGCATTTCCTCCCCACCCCAGATTATTGCCTCTTCTCATTTACCTTCAGCAAATTTATGCTATCATGAAACATGCGTACTTGACAGATGCTGGTGAAATAGGTCCACTGAAAGTAACAAAGGCTGCCTCTCCTTTAATAGTCAATCATAGAACAATTAATTGCAATTAAGAAAGCAAGAAGCTGAAACTTAGAAGCTTCTTTTAACATGGTCAGTGAAAACAGTCGCCTCAAAAGCACCCTCAATGCCTCAGTTGGACTAAAGATGATTTGGTATGTGCACCCAAAATTAGTGAATGCTACAACTCTCTGTTTTGGACAGGTCCAGGAATGCATCCGAGGATTATTCTGACCTATCTGGGATTTATCCCGATAAAGTCCCTCAGATAAATTTCAGGGCTTACTATCTTTAAATGTGTTTTCCATTTTGGATGTCAAATTCAGTTCATCCTGTCACCACTGGATGGAGCAGTTGCTGTGTTATATAACAGAAAGACATCTTCATGTTTTGTGATAAGAGGGAGCCAATACAAATACAATGTGAGTATTACATTGATATTTGAAGTCAGCAGATGTAATACGCTGGATCATGAAGATATGCTATAAAAATGAATATGTCAAGCAGTTAAGAACGAAATACAGGACCCTTTAGATTTAGATGCCTATGTTTAAAAAAACAAAGTCACTTTTATATCTCAATGGGCTTTGTAAACATTTTTCTTTATTTGATTTGCTCTTAATATCTATTGAATTAATTAAAATAGGCTGGATAATAAATGCTCCATCTCTTTTGCTGAACTGGAGACAATGGAAATTATCTTAATCACGTTAATAAAAAATCAGATTGTGTTTTTATTTCAGTTGCAAAAGATGAAAAACAATTTGTTTATCCTGTTTTATGACCTTTTTTAAATTTATTTTTAATTAGGAAAGCCAAAATCAGCAGGAACCTTCGTGTGAACAGCAGAATGAACTCCAAGGTATTGGAATAGAAACCCTGTTTGCAATCAATCTGGTCTAACCTCAATCCCGTGTGCTCCTATAGTCCACATTCTCAATTATCTGCAATTTTATTGAATCGTGAGGGCGAAATGAGTCAAGACCATCAGCAAAATATTTTTCTTTGATCACTCCATTTTGTTCTACTGGGACCTCTGATAATTTGGTTCACAGTTGTCCCACTTGTTTGTCTATGATTCCAACTACTGGACCTGAGAGAATCACCCAATTCTCTCTCCTGAAAGCAGCCATGCTTGCACTCGAGATATGAGCATAACGGCAGCTGCAGTGTTACATTTCAACACAAGTACATGTTTCTCCGTGGCAGAGATGTGCCTTTAAACAGGCAAGTTTATTGTTGACTTTACACATTGATCTATCTGAGGCAATCTGCAAAGGCATTCAAACTTGAGCTTTATGGTTGCTTGTTAGAATTGCAACTGTAAAACAATTGGAGTACTAAAACAAAGTCTACCTCTCTGTCTGGTTAACTGAACATTTTAAATAAATGACCATCACAATATGACACCCATATTCCATGCAATCTTCTTGATACTTTCTGCACGGCCAACCATGGCCTTCAAACTATTGATCTGAAAAATATACTCAATGCCTAATATAGTTTTACAGCACGCACAAAGCTTTTGAAAAAAAAATCACATTTCTGTTCTCCTGATCATTACAATCATCATTGTTGAATTTACAAGAATAAGATTTTCGTATTAGCATTGAACTATTTAAGTTCAATGCCACAGAATTGGAGATGGCCTCTTTAAACTACCATTCTACTGAGCTCCTCATATACTGTGTTAACCTCATGAACATTGAATTGGTGCTGTACTAATTCTGAGCTCTGAACAATATGGTTGCCAGACTGCTTGACTTCCAGGAATGCAGTACTTACAGAGAGGGATACCTTGAGTAGCCTTGCATCTGCTGGTAGATCGTGAAAGAGCACAAATCTTGGGAAATGCTACTTACTATATTTTTGCCAGTAATATACAAGTATAGGATTAAGAATTGCAGTCAGCCAGATTGGGATGAGAATGGTGTAGATAAGCTGCTGCTTCTTGTATGAGACATCTTGCAGCTTTATAAGTGGTTGTCCAAGTTGGATATCCAAGTCACAGTACTTGTGTTGTTAGGCAGATCACTCCGAATCCTGTAGCAATTCTAATGTAGGTCACATTAATTCACAATGTAGTGTGCAATCTGATTCAGGTGACCACAGTTGCATGCTGGATTATCCTTGAAATTCCACTTGCATGGGAGGTGTGATATCCTTGCATGGAGTGCGGGGATCCTGTCGACCATAGACCACTGTTTTTGAGAGAGATCAAACCCTGGAAGCTGTATTGTTGAATCACTCACCAGGACTTTGTTGGAGATCTTGGATCAGCCCAGAGGTGGTGCCATTTATCCTTTTTTGTCAAAATCCACATTGCTCAAAGCATTCACAGAGCGCTAGAAAGATTTGGATGATTTGAGTCACAAATTAAGTACATTCTGTAAGTCTTAGGATAAGATAATAATAAGTAGGAACAGGAGTAAGCCACTCAGGCATTTGCGCTTGCTAAGGCTGACCTGACTGAGGCCTTACTCCACTTTCATGCTTATTCCCATAGCCTCAACTCCCTTGTCGATCAAAAATCCGTCTAACTCAGCATTAAATATACTCAATGACCCATCCTCCACTGCGCTCCTCATCTCTGTCTTAAATGAGAGACCCTTTATGTTTAAACTGTTTCTCCTAGTTTTAGATTGCCCCATGAGAGGAAACATCCTCTCAGTATTTACTCTGTCAAGCCCCCTCAGAGTTTAATATGTCTCAATAAGATTACCTCTCCTTTTTCTAACCTCCAGTGAGTATAGAGCCAACCCACTCAAACATTTATCATAAGATAACCCCTTTATCTGAGGAATCCACCTAGTGAACCTTCTCTAAACTATTTCTAATGCAAGTGTGTCCCTCTTCAAGTACGAAGATGAAAGCTGTATACTCTACTTCAGGTACACCAACATTCCACCACCATTAACATCCTGGGGTTACCATTTGCCAGAAACTGAATTGACAAAGCCATATAGATACTGTGGCTACAGGAACAGGTCAGAAACAAGGAATTCTGAGGAGGGCAACTCACCTGACTTCCCAAACCCTGTCAACCAACTGCAAGGCACAAGTCAGGAGTGTGATGGGATACTTTCCATTTGTCTGAATGAGTTCAGTTCCAAAAACACTAAAGAAGCTCAACAGTAGCCTGCTTGATAGGCACCCCATCCACCACTTCAATACTGACGCAGAGTGGCAACAGTGTGCAACACCTATAAGATGCACTGCAGAAATTCAGCAACACCTTCCAAATCCACATCCTCTACTGCCTAGAAGGACAAGGGTAGCAGATGCATGAGAACACCATGACCTGCAAGATCCCCTCCAAGCCACACACCATTCAGACTTGGAACTATATTGCCATTCCTTCAATATCGCTGGGCCAACATCCTGGAGTTCCCTTTTGACTGCACTTACACCACATGGACTGCAATGTTTCAAGAAGGAAGATCACCATCACCACCTCGAGGGCAATTCAAGATGGGAATAAATTTAGGCCTCACCAGCGAAGTCCACAACCCACAATGGAATAAGTTTTTTTAAAAATGCCCTGTTCAGTTGTAGCAAGACTTTCCTCCTCCTAAATGCCATCCCCTTTCAATAAAGGCTAACATTCCCTTTGGCTTCCTCAGCATTTACTGTACTTGCATGCTAACTTTTTGTGATTAATATACAAGGACACCCAGGACTGTCGACTGTAGCAGTCTGTAGTCTCTATCCATTTACATAATGTTCTGTTCTATTCTTCCTGCCAGAGTAGACAACTTCACATTTTGACACATTTTAATCTATCTAACATTGTTTTGCCCACTTAATCCATCTAGATCCCCTTAAGACTCTTTGTACCCCTCTCGCAACTTGCATTCCTACCTATCTGTGCATCATCAGCAAATTTGGCTATATATATGGTACATTCCAAGCTCAGTGCGAACTCATGTTTGCTTCTACACAGATCTCTGTTCAGTCCACAACTCTCTCTCTAATCTCAGGTCATGTGTCTCTTTGCATCACACTGTGGGCAGTGATGCACCCAGTCCCACGTTAATCCTTGCTATGCCAGATATCTTTATACTACATGTGGCACTGATTATCCAGGTTGATGTGTTGAGGACGGTGTCCAATTATTTTGTGTGGCTGCTGTCTGCCTGCCCACAGGGGTTCTGTATTCTGCTGGAGTACACACGAGCAAGGTTAGCAGTACAAAGACTGTGTGCATTGGATGCCTGTGATTCCTGTTAGTTTTCAGGTGTTAACTCTGGTCTTGGCCTTTTCTGTGACCCTTTTCAAGTGTTCTTGGTACATGAGGTTGTAGTTCAGTGTGCCGCCAGTGCTCTTAGTATATGGTTTGTTCTTGACCAGTTTGCTGCAAAAGGTTACCTGGTGTACCCTGTTAGCCAGTTGGTTGATGAGGTGGAAAGCAGTGACTGAGGTCTTAGTTAGATTTGAGCAGAGACACTTGTAGTCAAAATAATGCTTCATCACTTCCAAGCCCTGGGACAAGGTAGGGCTGAGATCTTGGTTGGTTTAGCAAGGACCAGATCATCCGCCTAGGTGGCAGTCATACCACTCACATGGAAGTTGAAGAGAATTGAATGTTAAACAGGGGCTTGGGAAGTCTATCGTTCAGGGTCTTTGTGGAGCTTGTTTGGCTCTGAATGAAACCTCATATCTTTGATTGCTAAGCAAGTGGGGTAAGCTATATTTGGCCTACAAAATGAGTGATTGCAGTTTAAAAGTAATGTATTAATTCTGAACTGCTTTGGCAGAATGTTTCAAAGTGAAAGATGCGATGCAAATGTAACATTTCTTTGTTTAATGAACGCATCTTGAAGCATTGAACAAGGCACTTTGAAGACATAACTGGAATCAAGAAGAGATGAAGATATTTGCATTTCATATGATTTAATTAAACAATTCAGATTCTATGCTTCATCAAATATATAATTTTCTTTAGGACACAATTAATGCCACTCTAGAGGAACAAGCCTGTGGATGGACAATGTGTGCCATGCACAAAAAACATGGAGTTCAGTAAATGTCATAAGGCTACAAATGATGTAGTTACAAGCTTAAAAGGTTTCCAAAAATGTTGACTTCAATGCTGAAAGATTCAAAAGCTCAGTCTCACTGGTATTTTGTGAGTGTGGAGAAAATGATAGTGAAGTAGGCCTCACGGGAAAATCCTTATCTCTGGAGACTATGCAGTCCGGTAACCACAAAAAGGCTGCTACTTAACTCCAGCAAAGTCCATAGTGTTTATCTTGAGAAACAAGGCAGTATACACCTATACTATTTTTATACAGGTATGTGTTTGATTATGCAATCCTGTGGCAGTGGCAGTCAGACCACATCTCATCTGGTAGGCTATGAATGAGGAGAATGTGTTATCCATGGATATGTTTCCATGCTTTATCAAAATTGGCCTGCAAGTTATTTTGTTTTATCTAAATTTCCAACTCTCATGCACATTTTTGTGTCATTTTCAAAATTCTGAATTCTTCTATTGATATTCTCATTTATGTAGATTACAAATAACAATAGGTGAGGTGACAGTGATTGCTCTTGACATCAAGGCAGCATTTGAAGAGTCACTGGGAATCTGGGGGAAAACTTCACTGGCAAAGAAATATTTTTTGGTTGTTGGAGGTTAGTTATCTCAGTCCCAGGACATCACTGCAGGAGTTCGTCAGGGTAGCATCTGAGGCCCAACCATCTTCAACTGCTTCATCAATGACTTTCCCTCCATCATAAGATCAGAAGTGGGGATGTTGATGATGACTGCACCATGTTCAGCACCATTTGTGATTCCTCATATACTGAAGCAGTCCATGTGCACCAAGACCTGGATAGCATTCAGGCTTGGGCTAATAAGTGGCAAGTAACATTTATGCCACACAAGTGCCAGGCAATGGCCATATCTAACAAGAGAGAATCCAACCATTCCCCAATGCCATTCAATGGCATTACCATTTCTCTCTTTCTCCCACCCCGCCCAAAGCCCGTCCACATTCAGCTTCCACTCATCCCACCACCTACATGATGCACTGCAGCAACTCAGCAAGGCTCCTTCCAAACCCAGACCTCTACTCCTAGGAGGTTAAGGGCAGCACGGGCGCACGTGCCATGAAGGGATTAAAAAAATAAATCCTAATGCAGAACCTGCAGGACTCCATTTAGAACTTAGTGCCATGTAAATCTATTCACGTTTATGACAGCCCTCTGCCTCAAAGATCGTAATCAATTTCCTATCCATCAAAATATCAATGCCAAATCCACGTGATAAAATCATATCAAATAGCCATCAATGCGATGCTTTATCAAAGGTTCCCTAGAAATGAGGAGATACAGTATCTCCTGAACTTCCATGATCCATTAATTCTGTCAATTTTTTAAGAACTTCCTACAGATTTTTTTTTTAGAATCCCTACAGTGCAGAAGGAGGCCATTCGGCCCATCGAGTCTGCACCGACCACAATCCCACCCAGACCCTATCCCCATAGCCTCACGTATTCTTCAAGAATTCAATCAGGTTAGGACACTAGAACCTCTAAAGCCATGCTACCATTTTTTAAAATAATTCCCAATTCATATCCAAATGGACTTTAATCAGATCTTTTATAACATTTTCAAATATATTTTCTACAATTAAAGTCTAGCCATGGGGCATATTATCCCATAGTCTTAAATATTGGGATCAAATAAACCTTTTCCCCATCCGTTAAAACTACTTTAAATTTCAAAAACCTCCCACAATGCATCCTTACATAAGAGAAACAAAGTACTTAGAATGCTGTCGGGATAGTTTCATTGAACAGTATGTTACAGAACCTACGAGAGAACGAGTTATCTTAGATCTGGTACTGTGTAATGAGGCAGGTAGAATTAAGGATCTTCTTGTGAGGGATCCTCTTGGGTTGAGTGATCATAATATGGTTCAATTTCTGATACAGATGGAGGGTGAGAAAGTAGGGTCCCAAACCAGTGTCCTCTGCTTGAACAGAGGGGAGTACGATAGGATGAGGGCAGAATTGGCTAATGTAGACTGGGCGAGCAGACTGGTAGGTAGGACAGCTGAGGAACAGTGGAGGATTTTTAAGGAGATTTTTTTTAAGTACTCAACAAAAATATATTCCGTTGATAAAGAAGGACTGTAAGAAAAGGGATAACCAGACGTGGATAACGAAGGAAATAAAGGAGATGCGTACAGAGTGGCCAAAAATAGTGGAGAATTAGTGGATTGGGAAAGCTTTAAAAAATAACAAAGAACGACTAAGAAAGCGATTAAGAAAGGAAAGATAGATTATGAAACTAAACTAGCTCAAAATATAAAAAATGATAGTAAAAGTTTTTACAAATATATAGAAAGGAATAGGGTGGCTAGAGTGAATGTTGGGCCCTTGGAGAACGAGAGGGGGGATTTAATAGTGGAAAATGAGGAAATGGCTGAGACTTTAAACAAGTTCTTTGTGTCGGTCTTCACGGTGGAAGACACAAATAGTTTGCCGAATATTAGAGATCGAGAGTTGGTGGGAGGTCAGGTCCTTAATACAATTACTGTTACTAAAGAGGTAGTGCTTGGTAGACTAATGGGACTGAAGGTAGACAAGTCCCTGGGCCCGGATGGAATGCATCCCAGGGTACTGAAAGAAATGGCTGAGGTAATAGCAGATGCGTGAGTAGTTATTTATCAAAATTCGCTGGACTCTGGGGTAGTGCCGGCTGATTGGAAAACAGCTACTGTTACGCCGCTGTTTAAAAAAGGAACATAGAACATAGAACAGTACAGCACAGAACAGGCCCTTCGGCCCACGATGTTGTACCGACCTTCATCTGAAACCAAGATCAAGCTATCCCACTCCCTACCATCCTGGTGTGCTCCATGTGCCTATCCAATAACCGCTTAAATGTTCCTCAAGTGTCTGACTCCACTATCACTGCAGGCAGTCCATTCCACACCCCAACCACTCTCTGCGTGAAGAACCTACCTCTGATATCCTTCCTATATCTCCCACCATGAACCCTATAGTTATGCCCCCTTGTAATAGCTCCATCCACCCGAGGAAATAGTCTTTGTAGACAAAGTAGACAAAAGGCGGGTAACTACAGGCTGGTTAGCTTAACGTCCATAGTTGGGAAGATGCTGGAGTCCATCATTAAAGAGGAAATAGCAGAGCACCTGGATAAGATTGGTTCGATCAAGCAGACGCAGCGTGGATTCATGAAGGGAAAGTCGTGTTTGACGAATTTACTGGATTTTTATGAAGATGTGACTAGTGCGGTTGACAGAGGGGAACCGGTGGATGTGGTGTTTTTAGATTTCCAGAAGGCGTTCGATAAGGTGCCTCACAAAAGGTTGCTGCAGAAGATTGGGGTACACTGAATTGGGGGTAAGGTGTTGGCATGGATTGGGGATTGGCTATCTAACAGGAAACAGAGAGTTGGGATAAATGGGTGCTTTTCTGGTTGGCAGTTGGTGACCAGTGGCGTGCCGCAGGGATCGGTGCTGGGGCCTCAATTGTTTACCATTTACATAGATGATCTGGAGGAGGGGACTGAGTATAAGGTATCAAAGTTTGCTGATGACACAAAGATGAGTGGAAAAGCGAATTGCGTGGAGGACGCGGAAAGTCTGCAGAGAGATTTGGATAGGCTGAGCGAGTGGGCGAGGATCTGGCAGATGGAGTGTAATGTTGGCAAATGTGAGGTTATCCACTTTGAAAGAAATAATAGTAAATTGGAATATTATTTAAATGGAGAAAAATTACATCATGCTACTGTGCAGAGGGACCTGGGGGTCCTTGTGGACGAATCGCAAAAACTCAGTCTGCAGGTGCAGCAGGTGATCAAGAAGGCGAATGGAATGTTGGCCTTTATCGCGAGGGGGATCGAATATAAAAGCAGGGAGGTCTTGCTGCAACTATACAAGGCACTAGTGAGGCCGCAACTGGAGTACTGTGTGCAGTTTTGGTCCCCTTATTTGCGAAAGGATATATTGGCCTTAGAGGGAGTGCAGAGAAGGTTCACGAGGTTGATACCGGAGATGAGGGGTGTAGCTTATGAGGAGAGATTAAACAGATTGGGTCTGTACTCGTTGGAGTTTAGAAGGCTGAGGGGTGATCTTATAGAGACATATAAGATAATGAAGGGGCTGGATAGGGTAGAGGTGGAGAGATTCTTTCCACTTAGAAGGGAAACCAGAACTAGAGGGCACAGCCTCAAAATAAGTGGGGGCCGGTTCTGAACAGAATTGAGGGGGAACTTCTTCTCTCAGAGGGTGGTGAATCTCTGGAATTCTCTGCCCACTGAAGTGGTGGAGGCTACCTCGTTGAATATGTTTAAATCACGGGTAGATAGATTTCTGATCGATAAGGGAATTAAGGGATATGGGGAGCAGGCAGGTAAGTGGAACTGATTCGCTTCAGATCAGCCATGATCTTGTTGAATGGCGGAGCAGGCCCGAGGGGCTAGATGGCCTACTCCTGCTCTTATTTCTTATGTTCTTATGTTCTTACTCTGGAGGCTAGAAATCTGAAAAAGTGAAAATGCAAGATAAACTCAACAGGTCTGGCAGCATCTGTGGAGAGAGAAAGGGTTAATGTTTTAAGTCCATAGATTCTTCCTCAGAAGAGGGGTAGAAATGTAATGGATTTTATTGTTGGGGAGGGGGCTGGAGGAGGTGGGGCACAATAGAAGGTCAAGGATAGGCCATAGCTAAGGAGAAATTGACCAGAGATATCATGGGCACATAACAAAGGGAGTGTTATTGATCATATTATGGTCTAAAGAAATGCAGTTAGTGGCATAAAGGTAAGATAGCAGAATGTGTTAACAGGAGAACAAAGCTCAGTGCTCAGTGAAAGAACAGATGGTTGAGGTTATTCACGAAGGCCCGCCTTCTCAACTTTGCCCCTTGTTTGAGATGTGGTGATCATCAGGTTAAATCACCACTAGTCAGCTACTCCTCCTCAAAGGGGAGATTAGCCTATGACCATCTAGGATTATGGTGACTTTGCCTTTCTCTTATAAATATTGCACACTGTATCTGGCTGGATAAGAAGAATTCAGAATAGTTACTGCAGACATTTGTACCTCTTTTTTTTATATATAGCTTTGAACAGTATGTCAGCACTACAGGTGGTGTTGAAGAAGACAATTCCTGTACACATTTGGTCATTGGTTACAAGTGCCAGCATAGGGACAGATAGAAACAGTGTTTAATTAATAAGCTTTGGCAGGTCAGGGACCACAAGCTAAGAGGAGGAAGTTCTGGAGGAGAAGGAACGGGTTCCTGAGCCTATTTGGCCACCATCAAAAATGTCTTAAACTTTGGAGAAACCTACAATGTGTGTGTTCTCTCATGCTGTTGGCTGCTTTACCTGTAGGAAATAATGAAAGCAGTCAGTGCTGGCAAACAAAGCATTTGACATCTGTTTAGGCCTGCTGCTTGTGAAATTTAATGGATTTGCCACTGTTCCTTGGAACCAAGTTGATTTTGTAGAAGCTCAAGGTAGTTGTCAAATTGATAACCACTGCTGAGCTGTTCTTCTCCTGAAACATATGAAAGTCTGGGCCCAAGAGGGGACACATTCCCAAGACAGTCTACAATTCGTTATGGGTGGAAGTGAAGGCTGGTCTCGTAGAGATGTTAAACTGTCAACGCATCGGTTTATACAGCAGAATTGGGTTCTGGTGTGGCAAAATCCACCTTTGGTATAAACATACTACCCTCTCATGTCTTCTCTCCCCAATGATCAAAAAATGGAAAGGTAAACCCAGTAGAAAGCTGAAATTATAGTTGCCAACAACCACCAGATGGCTAATAAAGGGCCTCAATTAATGCAAAAGGTCTGCTACAAATGGAAAAAAAGTAAATGCTAGAAATATGCAAATAAAAACAGGAATGTAGCAAAGAAAATTTTAAAGCTGTGACACAAAAGCTTTTAAAACATAAGGATATTCCGAGTGAAAACAGTTTGATCATTTAACATTTTTCAAGGCCTTGATGCCAAAATTGAATATGAAGTGCAGTGGCCTATAATCAAGAAGCAACCCCCTCATACCACCTCCAATACAAGTATATCCTTTCTTAGATGTGGAGACCAAAACTGCACACAATATTCCAGATGTGGTCTCATCAAAACCTTGTAGCATGACTTCTGTATTCTTGTACTGGAGTCTCCTTGCAATAAAGTCCAACATTCCATTTGCCTTCCTAATTGCTTCCTGCACCTGCATTGCTAACTTTGTGTTCCTTGTCTGAACAAAAGAAGCTTCACACCCTTTAAAAAATATAGTGCTTTTCTATTCTTATGACTAAAGTGAATCACTTCACATTTCCTACGTTATACTCCATACTTAACCTGTCTATATATACTTGCATTCTCTCTGCGTCCTCTCCAAATACAGCTTACCTATCACCTATTTTTCATCATCAGCACTTTGTCTCTTCATTTAAGTCATGAATATAGATTGTAACTAACTGAGGCCCTAGCACTCATCCTGTTAGGACTGTTCCCAAATCTAAGGAATTTTGGAAAATCATGGCCAGCACATTCACTATCATAGCAGCTATCCCTTTTAGAACTTCGGATATAAGCTATCAGGTCCTGGAGATTTGTCAGATTTTGGTCCCTTAAGTTTCTCCAATACTTTTTCTTTTTTGATATTAATTTTCTTAATTTCATCACTCCTTTGGCCTCTGGTTTACTGTCTAGTCCTAATATGAAACTTGTGTCTGTTACTGTGAAGGCAGAGAACAGTCCTCAGTTATAAAAGCAAAATCAGAACTCAAAACACAAAATGCTGGAAATACTCAGGCCTGGCAGCATCTGTGGAGAAAGAAACGGAGTTAACTTCTGAGTTTGCCAGACATTCAAATCATTTACCTGAAACATTATTTCTATTTGTCTCTCCACAGACCTGCTGAGTATTGCCAACATTTTCTTTTTCAGTTTAGTTCCAAGGGTTGTTCTCCTGAATTGAAAATATTTGTGTGCTATCTGCACATCTAATCATTTAATTAACCTATGTAGAAAGTATTCAGTAAATATTCCACAACTATAGAACATAGAACATAGAAAAACTACAGCACAAACAGGCCCTTCGGCCCACAAGTTGTGCCGAACACATCCCTACCTTCTAGACCTACCTATAACCCACCATCCTATTAAGCTCCATGTACTCATCCAGGAGTCTCTTAAAAGACCCTATTGAGTTCGCCTCCACCACCACTGACAGCAGCCGATTCCACTCACCCACCACCCTCTGTGTGAAAAACTTACCCCTAACATCTCCCCTGTACCTACCCCCCAGCACCCTAAACCTGTGTCCTCTCGTAGCAGACATTTCCACCCTGGGAAAAAGCCTCTGAGAGTCCACCCGATCTATGCCTCTCAACATCTTATACACCTCTATTAGGTCTCCTCTCATCCTTCGTCTCTCCAAGGAGAAAAGACCGAGCTCCCTCAGCCTATCCTCATAAGGCATGCCACTCAATCCAGGCAACATCCTTGTAAATCTCCTCTGCACCCTTTCAATCTTTTCCACATCCTATAGTGAGGCGACCAGAACTGAGCACAGTACTCCAAGTGGGGTCTGACGAGGACCCGTTGACCTATATGTGAGCATAAACATTTTTTTCTTAATGCATGTGCATATTCTTATTGTCTCTGCAGATAAAGTTTTATCATCCAACCATACCACAACTATTCCTGAGGTTGTAATCACTTCAGATGACAGGATCAAGGCACAAGAGGGTAAGGTGCAGTCAAGGGCCCTTTAAATATGGGTTCTAATGCAGGACAACATCGCACCAGCATTTGTTGTCCCCATCTGAACTTATATTCCTCACCTAAATCTCACAGTGCCATGGGAACACCAAATGATTTCCCATCCTCATCACATTCCTTGATTTTATTTAAGTGGGAGCAGAAAAAAAGAATAATATGAATACAAATAATGTGAAATTGCAAGATCATTGAGCAAAGCAACCTAATGAATGAATCAAAATATATCCATGCAAGTAAATAAAACAACCAAAAGCCCAAACTTTAAGAAGCAAGCTTGATCAGGCCAGGTTTCCAAATTCTTGACCACCCATTTATATCAGTGCATAAGTTATATCGACTTTCAGTGACAGTGCTAACCAGGCATTAGTGAACAGCAGCCCCATTTTTACATCTGTCATGATTTTTATTTTCATTGACATCAATTCACCATTTCCCACTTTATACAATCACACAAAGTCAAAATGGCTCTCACTGTTGCCAAACTCATTGCAAAACCACTAAACTCAATAAATATTCCATGTTGATGAGACTTGTTCTTGCCTGTTGTGCAGATTGGTGGATGGGAGTAAATGGAACTTAGTACTGGATTGCCATTTTCTGAATAGTGATAAGGTGGCATCAAAATTGCTGTCAGGTGGAAAGTCATATGAGGTGCTGATCCAAGGTAACATTCAGCTGTGTGATTTTTCAAATACAGTAAATATGATGATCCTCATTTAGAATGAAAAATACTTACAGACGTTATTTTACCGATATTGGTTAATAGATTGATACTCTGCCAAGGCAGAATAAATTAATGAAGTGAAGTTTGTGAGGTCTACAACAAATATAATGCAGTGTTTTAATTAAAATGCAATCTGCATGGACTATATCTAACAACACTAGAAACGCTTCAGTTGTCATGTTTATCTGAGGAAGGAGAGCAGGCTTCTACATTTTAATCACTGGAGTTTGTCAGGAACGAAAAACAGCTAGCTTCCCACAAATCAACAGACATGTACCCTGATAAGGAGACTGAGTTTGAAAAGCCCAGCAACCCTCCCTATAGCAGTGTCTATTCTCGTCTGATCAAAGAGTCTTAATTTGCTGTACATGTCATTTTATGTTTCGAAAAATTAGGAACTGGCGAACTTGTGTCATGTTTGATATATGACATTTATTCACGGCTGACCAACATCTAAATTAGTTCATAAACTATCATCAAGTAGAATCAGCAATGTGTGCTATTAAGCAAAAATAATTCTGTTCTGTCATATTATTGGCAGCAAGCATTGTCTTATAGTTTTATGTTGCACTAATAACATATTACAGGTTATATTTGTGATCATGTTTTGTCACATTTTTATTCATTTTATTTAATATTAATTACTATGCCCCATTTATAATGCAAACTACCTGTGTAAACATGTTTTACTGTATCCATTCACCGCTATTGGAACTGTAACACCATGGTTTTACATCTCTCATCCTTTTAGTCTGTACTGCAGAGGAATTCCCATCCTCCAAGATCCACACTGCAACCATATTGTCTTGCATCTTGTTATTTAACAATAAATAATCAAAGTAACCAATATAAGAAAAATCACTCTGGTCCAATTATTCCCCCTTCTTTAATGCCACATCATCTGAAGATAACAGTGAATCTTGATTCTCCATGTGCAATGCCATAGATGGATCCAATACAGGAAACCATTTGGGCCACCATGTCTATTCCGGCTGTTTGCTAGGGCAGTCCATAATTAACTGCTCAGCAATGTAGGTCCCTGAATTTCAAATGTTATTCCAGTTTTCCATTTAAAAACGACAATGGTCTTTGTTCTCATGCTTTCCCCAAGACAAAGCTTTACATGCTGCAACATGCATCAACAAATGTAATTTTAGACTAATCACTCCACTTTCCGAATGACCAGGGAAAATAACAATTCTTTATTCACTGCTACCAGAATTCTGGTGATGTTGATTGGGGGGCATCAGGAGGACATATGATGACTGGAACATCATGTGCGATTCAACATTCATTTGAAGATATTTCTTGCAGCCAGCATGTTTTGATATTTATACAAAAGCAAAATACTGCAGACAGGCCCTCCATAGATCTTGACCTGGGCATGGTGGAGAGGCCTGTGCACTCTGACAATCCCTTGAGTGATGCCATTGGGAGCTCCTTGATCCAGGTAGGTCCACTCATGGTGGCAAGGTCAGGGGGAAGTGCCAGATGAAGTGGGGTACAAAAAATCCTTAACAGCAGAACAAGTGAAAGAAGACTGTGCTTCTCACCAACAGCGAAAGTGGAAGGAGGCTACAGTGGCAAGATAGTCCCAGTGATCATGATTGGACATGTCACCAAAACCTAGCCATCAACTTGTCAAGATCATGTGAACAATGATTACACATTAATACTCCACATTATACAATGTCACATCGATTTTTACCAGGGTCCATTTACCAAGTCCTGTGGCATTGGAGAATTGGTGACAAAGACAAGGCTTGGGAGTCCCTAGTCAGGAATCTGCACGCAGGCACCAGATGCATGGAAGTCAGTGGAAACCTTTTGAACAGCAACATCTGTGACTGAACAGTTCTCTTCAGGATACCCCCAGTTCACCCCAGATGGGGAGGGGACTAGAAAAGGTGTCCTAAAAATAGGTTGCCCATTTTCTCCTGACTGAGGAAACACCAGCATGTGGCATCACCATCTTTGTGGTCAATGAAATAAAATTTTGAATTTTGCAAATTGGAATGTTAGGACAATCATGGATATCTCAAGGGTGATCATCCAGAAAGAACTGCAATTGTTCCATGTAAGATGTCAAGACCCTAAATTGACATTGCCCTCAGTGAGATCTGCCTTTCCGGGGAGGGCAGCAAGAGGAGCAACCGGGCGATAGACTTTCTACTAGAATTAAAGGGCTGACAGCAAACATTTTGTTTAAATTATTTGGTTTTGCCATCCAGAAGAGGGGAGGGGGGAGGGGTGATTCTCCCAAAAGTGCTGAATTGGCAAGAAAACTGATGTAAATCACAACTGTTTTTTCAGTTCAACTTCAGACCTGAATCTCCGCACTCTGCACTGAAGAGGTCACAATCATGAATGTCATTAAAAGCTCAGGGGGCGGGGACGATTCACGCTGGAGTCTGACAGTTCTGGGCCTCTGTTCTTGCGCAGTGGCCCTGATCTATCAGTCTTCCCGATCTATCAGTCTTCCCATTTGCTGGCCAGCTCAATCGCTGGCCAGTCCGGACACTCGCACTGCTGCCCCCCCCAACCCCTCATGACCCGAACACACCCCCCACCCGGCAGACCACACCACCCCCCCCACTCCCCCAGCTCGTCCCTTTGGGCCTACCCCCTTTGCCCTGTCCCTTGGCACTGCCGGGGTACCGATGCCCAGAGGGCACCACCCCCTGCTGTCTGACCCCTGGGAGACCCAATTGCCTCCTTTCACTCCGGTGGGGTCTCCGGCTAGGTCCCCGCAAGTGGGGAGCTACTCTAAACCCCGTCAGAGTGAAATACTCCTGGCGGGGTGGGAGATGCTATTGGGCCCGGAGAATTCCGGGCCGGGCCCGATAATGAGATTTAAAATACACTCAAAAAATTTTAAATTACTTGTCTTCCTGCCGGTTTCTAGCGCGGTCCCGACTATGCCTGCTCTCCGGCTCTGGGAGACGCGCATCTGTCGGGATCGCATGTGCAAATCCCACGAAATGGCCGACACGTGATTCTCCCATCCTGACGCACCAAAAAACATACGCGTTGGGATGGGAGAATCGCCTCCAAGATCTTTGCACTGCCAGAATTCCCCAATTGCAAAAATGAAAAGCTTATGACGTTTCACCGGCAGCTCAGTCATTATTGATATTCCCCCACCATCAGCGTTGACCCTTGACTCCAATGAAGATGTTAAGAGAAGTTCTAATCCGAACTTGATGAAATCCTCACTGCTATCCCAAAAGTAGAAAAGATCATTCTTCCAGAGTTGGTTGTGACTCCAATTGCGCTGAGCAGAATCACCAGGGACAATTGGAGTAGGAGAAACCAATATATATCCTGAGCAAGTGTGCTCAGCATGGTCTCATTATAAAAAACACCCTCTCCTGCCAGAAGGACATATACAAAACCACATGGAGGCATCCTAAAACAAAGCACTGGCATCTCCTCGACTATCTCATTAATCGAGTCAAAGATGTAAGTGATGACTATAGCATTCGGATCATATGGAGACTGATGCCAGCTGGACAGTTCATCAGCTTGTTCAATCAGTGATGAACCTCCAACTAGCACTAAGACATTGCCAAACCCAAAAGTCCAAGAGGAAGAAGATCAAAGTCTGAGCTTAAAGCAACCCGAACGTAGAGTGGAATTCCAAGTGCAACTCATAACCAACCTGGAAAATCTCCAACTCCATTTCAGAACAGTGGGATCAAATGAAGCCAGCTGGACTTGATACCTATGTCCAAACTATTGGCTTTGAGCATCATTATCACCAGGACTAGTTTAACGAAAATGATGCTGAAATATGTGACCTCCTGGAATATAAACAAGCAGCCTCTGTTGCCTGGAAGAGCAATCCTAGGTCGCAAGTCAAAAAGACAGCATTCCAACAGTTCAACACTGACACACAGACAAATCTGGAAAATATAGAACATGGGAGTAAGATGAGGAAGCTTGAGAAATCCAGCAGTACACTGCCCATCATGACATGCAAGGCTTTTTTTGAAGCCACTATGATCTTCTACACACTAAGGTCAAATGGACAAAAGCCACTTAACTCCATTCCTAAAAAAGACATTGCCACCCAGCAACATTGCGAAGAACATTTTCAACAATTCATCAGCTATTCTATGAATCCACAGTGGCGGCTGATACTCTGCAGGCTATGTCCAAGTATTCTGCAGTCAAATCCATGGGCGAACTACCATGGGTGGGAGAACTGCAACAAGCAATTGTGGCTGATTGTATTTTGGGTGAAGTCTTCAAATCTGGTGGGATCTTGCTCGCATCAATGGTTGGATTTTACATGCCCCCACCAGTTATGCTTTTGGCAATGTTACAGGTATAATAGGGCAGGTGCCATCCCTACCACCTTACTACCCACCCCAAGCTCATCTCCATAAACTGGGGTAGGCTTTTTAAGTAGCCAATTTGGGCTTTCTCTCTCGCCTAGGGCTCGTTCTGATCTCCAGTTCACCTCACCAGAGTGGTCTTCTGGGTCTGCTCAATCTGATGATGCTCGCCAAGAGATACAAGGAGCTGGAGATGCTATGCTCTCTGGAGTTGCCACTGAAGAATGTGCAAAAGAAGAGAAAGAGCAAGAGAGAGCTAAGGCTCCAGGGTGCTCTCTTCAAGCCTTACTCGCCTTGTCACATTATGCCTCTGGCCTGTTACTGAGCTGGGTGTGACCAAGTCATTCTTCCAACAAAGCAGGTTTACTGGAAGTGTGAACAATAGTTCATTCTGTAACAATGTGGCCGTTAGCACCTGAGCAGCCAGTTCTAGGCCTATCTGATGTAAGGGAAAATTGATTGTCCAAGGCCTGGCTGTATGAAAACTAGTCTGTTCCAGCCCTGCCATTTGCAAATTGCAGAGTCCGGCTAGGTTTAAACTTGGCTTCCACATTTTGAGTTTTTATCCATGCTCATGAAAAATATCAATATATGTGTAACAATCCTGGAGGTCATGGGTTGCCTGACCACACCAAGAATGATGATGGTGGTGTATGGGACATTATCTGTAAGGGAGGATTCTGTCACTCTGACTACATCAGACTGTTGCTTGACTCATCTGTGAGACAGCTCTCCCAATGTTGAACAAGCCCCCAGACGTTGGTAAGGAGGACCTTGCAGGATCGACAGGGCTGGATTTTGCCATTGTCGTGGATTCTGGATGATATGTCTGGTTTCATTCCTTTTTGTTTTATTGGTTGTTAGTGAATACAACTAAATGACTTGCTAGGCCATTTCAGAGGGCATTTGAGAGTCAACTCCATTGCTGTGGGTCTGGAGTCAGATGTAGGCCAGACCAGGTACGGACAGTTGATTTCCTTCCCTAAAGGACATTAGTGAACCAGTTGGGTTTTAACAACAACCAGTGGTTTCATGGTCATAATTGGACTTTTAATTCCAGATGTTTTATTTTGTTTTTAAATTCCATCATCTGCCACAGTGGGATTCTCTAGAGCATTACCCCTGGTTATTAGTCAAGTGACAATATCACTGTGCTATCACCTCCCCCTAATAAGAAAGATTTGTGTATATGTAACCCCTGATGTGTAATTGTACCTGAATTGTTTTATCTGCCCCTCCTCTACCAAATCTAAACGTGCACTGGAATTCCAAATGAAAATATCCCAATCACTCATTTTGCTGTCAGTGAAAAAGCACCTCGAAGTAAGATTAATGTAGGAATGTCCTGTTGTATGGTGCAGCATGGGGGGAAAGGCAGCAATGAAAATTCAAATTGAAATTTGTAATCAAACTTTACAACCAGCACTGAAATTTCCAAACCACCTTCTCCAAATGTGCAAGCTTCCAGCCTGTAGTTTGAAGCAGTGAAAGCTTTTGCTGCTTTTGGAGTCCAAAGCACAGAGTTTGCTGTGGCCATTTCCATGTATGTCCTTACAATTGGGGTGAACAGGAAGAAGAAATGATCCCCTCTCATCCATGAACAACCCATACCAGAGAACTATTTGCATTTTCCTGGGTAGAGTTCTCCTAAATACTGAGTGGGGAAAAGTTGAATAGCAGTATTGCTGAGGATGCAGCTGGTACCACAAAAGAACACTCACTTCTTTCTACACCTCCCCAGCAGCATCTCGCTTTGCTCGATCTCAAGGAAAGAAATGCAGCAGTTTCTCTACAGCTGTTGGAGTTGCCTAACCTGTTGTTTCTTTATTTGCACTCACAAAACATTATGTAGACAAAATGCAGATGGTTCAAACAGCTCTGCAGCTTCTCCTCTTACTTCTCTTTTGTCAGTATATTCACCATGGTGCTTCAGGTGACAACTTCAAGAGAAATGCCAAGAGCAACATCAACCACTCTACATAAGAACATAAGAAATAGGAGCAGGAGTAGGCCATCTAGCCCCTCGAGCCTGCCCCGCCATTCAATAAGATCATGGCTGATCTGACGTGGATCAGTACCACTTACCCGCCTGATCCCCATAACCCTTAATTCCCTTACCGATCAGGAATCCATCCATCCGCGCTTTAAACATATTCAGCGAGGTAGCCTCCACCACCTCAGTGGGCAGAGAATTCCAGAGATTCACCACCCTCTGGGAGAAGAAGTTCCTCCTCAACTCTGTCTTAAACCGACCCCCCTTTATTTTGAGGCTGTGTCCTCTAGTTTTAACTTCCTTACTAAGTGGAAAGAATCTCTCCGCCTCCACCCTATCCAGCCCCCGCATTATCTTATAAGTCTCCATAAGATCCCCCCTCATCCTTCTAAACTCCAACGAGTACAAACCCAATCTCCTCAGCCTCTCCTCATAATCCAAACCCCTCATCTCCGGTATCAACCTGGTGAACCTTCTCTGCACTCCCTCCAATGCCAATATATCCTTCCTCATATAAGGGGACCAATACTGCACACAGTATTCCAGCTGCGGCCTCACCAATGCCCTGTACAGGTGCATCAAGACATCCCTGCTTTTATATTCTATCCCCTTCGCAATATAGGCCAACATCCCATTTGCCTTCTTGATCACCTGTTGTACCTGCAGACTGGGCTTTTGCGTCTCATGCACAAGGACCCCCAGGTCCCTTTGCACGGTAGCATGTTTTAATTTGTTTCCATTGAGATAGTAATCCCATTTGTTATTATTTCCTCCAAAGTGTATAACCTCGCATTTCTCAACGTTATACTCCATTTGCCATATCCTCGCCCACTCACTCAGCCTGTCCAAATCTCTCTGCAGATCTTCTCCATCCTCCACACGATTCACTTTTCCACTTATCTTTGTGTCGTCTGCAAACTTCGTTACCCTACACTCCGTCCCCTCCTCCAGATCATCTATATAAATGGTAAATAGTTGCGGCCCGAGTACCGATCCCTGTGGCACGCCACTAGTTACCTTCCTCCAACCGGAAAAACACCCATTTATTCCGACTCTTTGCTTCCTGTCGGATAGCCAGTCCCCAATCCACTTTAACACACTACCCCCAACTCCGTGTGCCCTAATCTTCTTCAGTAGCCTTTTATGGGGCACCTTATCAAACGCCTTTTGGAAATCCAAAAACACCGCATCCACCGGTTCTCCTCCATCAACCGCCCTAGTCACATCTTCATAAAAATCCAACATGTTCGTCAAGCACGACTTTCCCCTCATGAATCCATGCTGCGTCTGATTGATCGAACCATTTCTATCCAGATGCCCTGCTATCTCCTCTTTAATAATGGATTCCAGCATTTTCCCTACTACAGACGTTAAGCTGACCGGCCTATAGTTACCCGCCTTTTGTCTCCTTCCTTTTTTAAACAGCGGCGTAACATTAGCCGTTTTCCAATCAACTGGCACTACCCCAGAATGCAACGAGTTTTGATAAATAATCACTAACGCATCCACTATTACCTCTGACATTTCTTTCAATACCCTGGGATGCATTCCATCCGGACCCGGGGACTTATCCACCTTCAGTCCCATTAGTCTACCCAGCACTGCCTCTCTGGTAACATTAATTGTATTAAGTATTTCTCCTGCTGCCAACCCTCTATCGTTAATATTTGGCAAACTATTTGTGTCCTCCACCGTGAAGACCGACACAAAAAACTTATTTAAAGACTCAGCCATATCCTCATTTCCCACTATTAACTCCCCCCTCTCGTCCTCCAAGGGTCCAACATTCACTCTAGCCACTCTATTCCTTTTTATATATTTATAAAAACTTTTACTATCATTTTTTATATTAATTGCTAGCCGAGCTTCATAGTCTATCCTTCCTTTCTTTATCGCTTTCTTAGTCTCTCTTTGTTGTTTCTTAAATTTTTCCCAATCACTTGTTTCTCCACTATTTTTGGCTACTCTGTACGCAGCTGTTTTTATTTTAATACTCTCCTTTATTTCCTTCGTTATCCACGGCTGGTTCTCCCTTTTCTTACAATCCTTGTTTTTTGCTGGAATATATTTTTGCTGAGAACTGAAAAGGATCTCCTTAAAAATCCTCCACTGTTCCTCAGCTATCCTACCTGCCAGCCTGCTCTCCCAGTCTACCTTAGCCAATTCATCCCTCATCCTATCATATTTCCCTCTGTTCAAACAGAGGACACTGGTTTGGGACCAAACTTTCTCCTCTTCCATCTGAATCAGAAATTCGACCATATTGTGGTCACTAGACCCAAGAGGGTCCTTCACAATAAGATCCTTAATTCTACCTACCTCGTTACACAATACCAGATCCAAAATAGCTCGTTCCCTTGTCGGTTCCGTAACATGCTGTTCAAGGAAACTATCCCGACAGCATTCTAAGAACTCTTCCTCCATTCCACCCTTACCGACTTGAGTCTGCCAGTCAATGTGCATGTTGAAGTCCCCCATGATTATTGCCGTTCCGTTTTTACACGCATCCCTTATCTGCTTGTTTATAGCCCTCCCTACCTCAACATTATTATTTGGGGGCCTATATACCACACCTACTAGTGTCTTTCTCCCTCTACTATTCCTCATCTCTACCCATAATGATTCCACGTTTTGTTCCTCAGAGCCTATGTCATCCCTCAGTACTACCCTGATATTATCTCTTATTAATAGCGCGACCCCACCACCTTTTCCTTCCTGTCTATTCTTCCTAAACGCCTGATACCCCTGGATATTCATCTCCCAGTCCTGGTCACCTTTCAGCCACGTTTCTGTAATGGCCACTAGATCGTACCCACTCGTGCTGATTTGCACCATCAACTCATTTACCTTGTTCCGAATGCTTCGTGCATTCAGGCAAAGTGTCCTTATTCCAGCTTTTATCTGGACCCGCTTTGATGAGTCGCGAACACCCTCTCCCTCTACTCCCTTATCTAAATTACCGCCTTCATTCACTTGCACCCTCTCCTCTACCATTAATTTTGTAATTCCCCTTACCCCTGCATCCTCCACCCCATCAATTAGTTCCTTGATCCTAGTCAACTCTTCTAGCTCCCCTCCCCCCAACCTATCTAGTTTAAATTCTCCCCAGTAACCTTAGCCAACCTACCGGCCAGGATATTGGTCCCCGTGTGATTCAAGTTCCACCCGTTTTTTGTATACAGATCACCCCTGCCCCTAAAGAGGTCCCAATGGTCCAGGAACCTGAATCCCTGCCCCCTGCACCAGTCCCTCAGCCACACATTCATCTTCCACCTCACTCCATTCCTGCCCTCACCTTCCCGTGGCACAGGCAGTAATCCTGAGATTACTACCTTTGCTTTCCTCTTTCTCAGCTGTCTCCCTAATTCCCTGTACTCCCTTTTCATGACCCCTTCTCCCTTCCTACCCACATCAGCGGTACCAATATGTACCGCTACCTCAGGCTCCTCTTCCTCCCACCTCAGGATTTCCGGGACGCGACTAGCGACATCCTGGATCCCGGCCCCAGGGAGGCAGACCACCATGCGAGAATCCCGCCTACCTCCGCAGAAACGCCTGTCTGTCCCCTTCACCATCGAGTCCCCGATTAATACCGCCTTCCTCCTCTTTTCCTTAGCCCTCTGAGTTACAGGGCTGGACTCCACTGCGGAGACACGGCCACTGCTGCTTCCCCCAGGCGGGCTGTCCCCCCCAGCAGTACTCAAGCAGGAGTACTTGTTGTGCAGGGGCAAATCCACTGGGGTGCTCTCAACCACCCTAGCCTTACCCTAGCCATCACCCACTTGGCCTCCTCCCGTTGCCCTGGTGTGACCACCTGATGATAGCTCTTGTCTATCACCTCCTCATTCTCCCTCATCAGCCTAAGATCCTCGAGCTGCAGTTCCAGCTCCCTAACACGGTCCCTCAGGAACCGCAGCTCGACACACCCCTCACAGATGTGGATGTCCGGGAGGCCAGATGCCTCCAGGACCTCCCACATCCTACACTGGGAACAACACACTGGTTTCACACTCATACTGGACACTTTATGTGTGTATATATGTGTGTATACATGGCCTTCATCAATCTGACCAAGGTTTTTGACTCAGTCAATTGCGAAGTGCTTTGGAAGATTCTGTCAAAGACCAGCTGTCCAGAGAAATTCATCAACATCCTCCGACTCCTCCATGTCAAGATGTTGGTGACAGTTCTCACCGACAGAAATATGACAAACTTTTGAGATCAAGACTGAAGTCAAACAGGGTTGTGTCAACTCCCTTTTCTCAATCTCCATTGCCACCACCGTTCATCTTGTCAAGAACAAGCTTCCCAGTGGAGTGGGCATCATCTACAGGATGGCCAGGAAACCTTTCAACCTCAACCGCTTCAAATCCAAGAAGAAGAAAACATTGACATTGCTCATGGAACTTCAGCATGCAGATGATATCGCCATCTCGGCTCTCTCAGCAGGGGATTTCAAAGCCATGATTGACGCCTTTGCGAAGCATACCAAAGAATCGGTCTCAGCCTCGAGAAGACTTGAGTCCTTTGCCAACCCACTCCAGGGCAAGGTCCAATCTCCCCCTCCATCAAGATCAACAGAGAAACGCTCACAAATGTGGAACGTTTCCCCTCCCTGGGGAGCCACCTCTCACTTAAGGCTGACATCGCTGCGGATATCCAACATCATGTCCAATCCATGAGCACCATCTTCAGACGTCAAAGGATGAGAGTCTTCGACATCCATGCTGATACTAAGATCCTCGTGTATAAGGCAATCGTCCTCTCATTGGCTCAGAAACTTGCTACATATAGATGCCACCTCAAGGCCATGGAGAGGCACCAACAATGCTATCTGAGATGGGATCTCCACATCAGCTGGGAGGACAAGCATACTAACATAAGCATCTTGAAGAATGCTTATTCTTCAATAAGCATTGAAGAATGCATCGAGGCTATGATAATCTGAAACCAACTCTGCTGGGCCCGCCATATGCTTAGGATTCCAGGGTCCCAACTGCCAAAACAAATCATCTTCGCCCAGCTCAAGGAAGGCTTCTGAATAAGAGGAGGACAAAGAAAGTGCTTCAAAGGCACCCTGAAGGCTTACCTTAAGACATACAACATAGACGTCTATGAGACTCTTGCTCAGAAGAAAACTACCTGGAGGAACCTCCTGATTGAAGGGACACAACTCTTTGAGAACACCCAATGGCAAGAGGAACTACAGACAAGGAGCCTGAGAAAGGAATATCAGTGATCAAAGACAAATCCTACCACGTGGAAGCAGCTGCCAAGTATGCAGTCGCAGATACAGCTCTAGGATTGAGCTCATAAGCCACGCAAGGACCCACAGAACACATGGCCAGTGACACAGTTTCTTAGGTGGACAATCATTCTCATTAGCGAGTGATCACCAAAGGTTCAAGGGTTCTTCCTCATCAGGGGTCAGAGATCTGTTATTGAGGGAGCAATGGTGTGTGCATTTTGTTGTTTATGAACCACCTTCTCATGTGAGCGATAGGAGAAGAAAACATGAGAACAGTGATGACATCTGGGCAGAACCTTTTGTTACAAAGTTTGATACATTGGGTATTTGAAGGGCATGAGATCAGAGAGCAGGAAGGTCGGTTACAGAGGCTTGGCAAAAGTGACACACTAAGAGAAAGTCCATTTCTGGTCAGTAGGCAACCAAGGCTAGGAGAATGGATCAGAGAATACAGAGTACACTTCTAGACCATCACAAGGTACTGAAAGGAGGAGTGCCACACATATAAAGAAACTGGAAGGGTTGATTCGGTGGAATTACCACTGAAATCTTGACTGGAATTTAGCAGTTGTGTTGTGGCAGGTTCTTCTGTGGCAGATACGACGAGCCATTCAAATCTCCATTGACTTTTCAGCCCCAGTGGGAGGGACTGGAAAATCCCACCTCTTTTTCTTCTTGGATATTCTGCCCCCTCCCCCCAACACCAAACAGCCAGCCCCTCCAGCAGTCCAAAGATGTTCAGGTTAGATGGATTTGCCATACTAAATTGCCCTTTAGTGCCCAAAGATGTGTAGGTTATGTGGATTAGCCATGATTAATGTGCGGGGTTACCATGAAAGCGCGGGGGGTGGGCCTGGATATGTTGCTCTTTCAGGGAGTTGGTGCAGACATAGTGGGCTGAATTGCCTCCTACTGTGCTGTAGGAATTCTATGGTGTATCACTGTTAGTAGGCCGCCTAGATCATAGCACTTGAAAAATGCTGTTCTTTTGTAGACACTTGCACTCATCTCGCTCCATGTGGCCTCCATCAACCAAGGCTTTTACTTCCCCTTTGGCAGGTTTTAAATCTAGCTCCAGAAAGGGTCAGGTCTGGGACACCATGGCAGACAGTAATTCTGAAAACTGGCAGCAAAGCACTACCTATGAACTTTAAGGAGCTAAGCAATTATCAAAATATTATAATCTGCAGTTTCCTAGGATTCCCTCTCTAATGCCATTGTGGGAGCTTCACAGCAGTTCAAAGAAAATGCCCAGCAGTACCTTCCAGACAGCCAGGAATGAAAACTAAAAATGATCTTGATGGTTCCCCCAACACCTTGAGAATGAATAAAGAAACTGCTATGGGAAAAGAGATATTGCAAATTTGAAATCTGACATTGGATCAATTTACAAAAGCATCAGAGATGAAATAGGGTTTATACTCGTCAGCAACTCAGTCTCTCACGGTGGATTCTACAACCTGCTTGTCATCTTTTTGGTCCATTTTACTTTTCTTCCCAAATAGATTCCTATACATTTTCCCACATGTTAATGGAGCTTTTCTTATTTCTTGATTTTTATTTAGCTGTTGACTTTGTATAAAACTTTCCTAATTTATCTATGTTCCCTTCATGCTAGCTCCTCACGCAGGGATGTTAAAACATTTTTATCAAGCCAGTCATTTGCTAACAGTCAGGATTATCACTTTGTATTGGTTCCTTTGGACATGTGAGTCAGCAAATCAAATGGAAAACAGTAAATGGAGAGCAAACAGCCAGAATAATCCAACTGATGCTGAGAGTTGATATTTTTGTACTTCCTCTGCAGTTATAGAGATTATTGTCTAAAACTCCAATCATTAAAATAATGGACAGAAAGTCATGGAGGCACAGGCCTTATTTTTAACATGCAATCCTACCAGGGGAGACTCAACGTTGGCTTTTGTAAAGTTAATCCTACAATGTAGTTACAAGAGATTTCTTCCAACTGAAGACTGTCCAAAGAAAATGTTCATCGCTGTGTGTAAACGGGCCTTGTGATCAACTTAAATTCCAGTAGTTTTCATTGCAGGAAGTAATCCATTTGTTCCAACATGACTTTATTGCAAGTGGGTCAACATAAATGGCTCTCTAAGGAGAACTTTATCATTGCTAGAGTGAAGCACTCCTATTGCCACTTCCTGGTATGGTCAGCTTTTTATCTTCTTTCAGGGAAAAATTGAAAGTGATGAGCAAGACGTGATGCCAGAATGCTCTTTTAACATGACCAAGTGTGACAAAACAATCTAGAAACATGAAAAAAGAGAAGCCTCCTTCGTGCTTTCTTAATAAAGTAATATATTTGTAGTAAGTGTGGAGTGCAAGTATAAATCTCACCGTAAACACTGTACTGACAGAACAATACGCTCGGTCTCCAACTTGTTATAAAAATTTATCTGATAAATCACTCACAAACACTTTCATAAAAAACACAAATGATCTGTCATCTTAATGACATTTTCAATTGTTTCCTTCTTTTATACTTTTCAACACTGAAACTAAGTATTTCATTTTGATCACTTGATTGGCTGCAGTGGGACTCTTAGAAAATCCTGAAATATCAATAGTCTAGTAGAAATCATGTTTATCCTGTCATTTATTATGCCTACTGGGTATTATCTGCGGCTTTACTGAGAAAAATATCATTAAAAGTTTCAAAACTAATTGTTGCTTTTGAAGGTAATGGTTAGACATGACCTATCTGTTCATCTTTAAGGAAAGAAATATTGAGGGATAAAATTCCTTGTAGAATTTCTGTAAGAATTATTACCACAATCTATTGGTATATGATGTTGTTAGTTCTATCAGTATTGTCTTTTTAATGACATAAAATAGCTAATCGTTTCTTTTTTGAGGTGTAAGCTTACTTAAACAGACATATTTCCTTTTGGTGATCTAATAGACAATAACTGGAACATTTTAAATGAAATATGTCCCCAATTTAAAGGAAGGCATTTCTTTAGTTAGCATACTCTTTAAAATAAAT